>NW_027514764.1:0-127332 GCF_048772815.1 Callospermophilus lateralis | reverse complement strand
TATCTCTATGGTTTGTTTCCTCTTGAAGTACACCATGCAGAGACTGGCACAAAACACTTTCGTTTGAAAGGGGTTGCCAAGCTTCCAAAAAACTACTAGTTTGCTGAAATCTCAGGAAACATTTTTTCACCAAATCTTGATGATACTTGGTGGTAATGATCAGTTCACTATTCCCACTTGGCCGCCCAATTTTTACTCTTCTAGGTTCAAGCGTTCGTTTCCAGTAACACTTAGAATTTTTAGGTTTCACTCTGTTTTCTGCTATATAGATAGATGTGTTTGAAACTATAAATCAAACACGGTTTGTGCTAGCTCCTTGAAACTTGACCAAATGAAGTAGTTCTATGTTCCATCTCTATGGTTTGTTTCCTCTTGAAGTACACCATGCAGAGACTGGAGAAAAACACTTTCAATTGAAAGAAGTGGCCAAGCTTCAAAAAAACTACTAGTTTGCTGAAATCTCAGCAAAACTTTTTTCACCAAATCTTAATGATACTTGGTGGTAATGATCAGTTCACTAATACCACTTGGCTACCCAATTTTTATTCTTCTAGGTTGAAGCATTTGTTTCCAGTAACAGTTTGAATTTTTAGGTTTCACTCTGTTTTCTCCTACATAGATAGATGTGTTTGGAATTCTAAATCAAACACGGTTTGTGCTAGCTCCTTGAAACTTGACCAAATGAAGTAGTTCTAAGTTCTATCTCTATGGTTTGTTTCCTCTTGAAGTACCCCATGCAGAGACTGGCGAAAAACACTTTCGTTTGAAAGGGGTTGCCAAGCTTCCAAAAAACTACTAGTTTTCTGAAATCTCAGCAAACATTTTTTCACCAAATCTTGATGATACTTGGTGGTAATGATCAGTTCACTAATCTCACTTGGCTTTCCAACTTTTACTCTTCTAGGTTCAAGCGTTCGTTTCCAGTAACACTTTGAATTTTTAGGTTTCACTCTGTTTTCTGCTATATAGATAGATGTGTTTGAAACTCTAAATCAAACACGGTTTGTGCTAGCTCCTTGAAACTTGACCAAATGAATTAGTTCTAAGTTCTTTCTCTAGGGTTTGTTTCCTCTTGAAGTAACCCATGCAGAGCCTGGCGAAAAACACTTTCGTTTGAAAGGGGTTGCCAAGCTTCCAAAAAACTACTAGTTTGCTGAAATCTCAGCAAACATTTTTTCACCAAATCTTGATGATACTTGGTGGTAATGATCAGTTCACTAAGCCCACTTGGCTGCCCAATTTTTACTCTTCTAGGTTGAAGCATTCGTTTCCAGTAACAGTTTGAATTTTTAGGTTTCACTCTGTTTTCTCCTACATAGATAGCTGTGTTTGGAATTCTAAATCAAACACGGTTTGTGCTAGCTCCTTGAAACTTGACCAAATGAAGTAGTTCTAAGTTCTATCTCTATGGTTTGTTTCCTCTTGAAGTACCCCATGCAGAGACTGGCGAAAAACACTTTCGTTTGAAAGGGGTTGCCAAGCTTCCAAAAAACTACTAGTTTGCTGAAATCTCAGCAAACCTTTTTTCACCAAATCTTGATGATACTTGGTGGTAATGATCAGTTCACTAATCTCACTTGGCTGCCCAATTTTAACTCTTCTAGGTTCAAGCGGTTTCCAGTAACACTTTGAATTTTTAGGTTTCACACTGTTTTCTGCTATATAGATAGATGTGTTTGAAACTCTAAATCAAACACGGTTTGGCAGGCTTGCTCCTTGAAACTTGACCAAATGAAGTAGTTCTAAGTTCTATCTCTATGGTTTGTTTCCTCTTGAAGTACCCCATGCAGAGACTGGCGAAGAACACTTTCGTTTGAAAGGGGTTGCCAAGCTTCCAAAAAACTTCTAGTTTGCTGAAATCTCAGCAAACATTTTTTCACCAAATCTTGATGATACTTGGTGGTAATGATCAGTTCACTAATCCCACTTGGCTGCCCAATTTTTACTATTCTAGGTTCAAGCGTTCGTTTCCAGTAACACTTTGAATTTTTAGGTTTCACTCTATTTTCTGCTATATAGATAGATGTGTTTGAAACTCTAAATCAAACACGGTTTGTGCTAGCTCATTGAAACTTGACCAAATGAAGTAGTTCTATGTTCCATCTCTATGGTTTGTTTCCTCTTGAAGTACACCATGCAGAGACTGGTGAAAAACACTTTCATTTGAAACAAGTGGCCAAGCTTCAAAAAAACTACTAGTTTGCTGAAATCTCAGAAAAATTTTTTCACCAAATCTTAATGATACCTGGTGGTAATGATCAGTTCACTAATCCCACTTTGCTACCCAATTTTTATTCTTCTAGGTTGAAGCATTTGTTTCCAGTAACAGTTTGAATTTTTAGGTTTCACTCTGTTTTCTCCTACATAGATAGATGTGTTTGGAATTCTAAATCAAAGACGATTTGTGCTAGCTCCTTGAAACTTGACCAAATGAAGTAGTTCTAAGTTCTATCTCTATTGTTTGTTTCCTCTTGAAGTACCCCATGCAGAGACTGGTGAAAAACACTTTCGTTTGAAAGGGGTTGCCAAGCTTCTAAAAACTACTAGTTTTCTGAAATCTCAGCAAACATTTTTTCACCAAATCTTGATGATACTTGGTGGTAATGATCAGTTCACTAATCTCACTTGGCTGCCCATCTTTTACTCTTCTAGGTTCAAGCTTTCGTTTCCAGTAACACTTTGAATTTTTAGGTTTCACTCTGTTTTCTGCTATATAGATAGATGTGTTTGAAACTCTAAATCAAACACGGTTTGTGCTAGCTCCTTGAAACTTGACCAAATGAATTAATTCTAAGTTCTTTCTCTATGGTTTGTTTCCTCTTGAAATACCCCATGCAGAGCCTGGCGAAAAACACTTTCGTTTGAAAGGGGTTGCCAAGCTTCCAAAAAACTACTAGTTTGTTGAAATCTCAGCAAACATTTTTTCACCAAATCTTGATGATACTTGGTGGTAATGATCAGTTCACTAATCCCACTTGGCAGCCCAATTTTTACTCTTCTAGGTTCAAGCATTCGTTTCCAGTAACACGTTGAATTTTTAGGTTTCACTCTGTTTTCTGCGATATAGATAGATATCTTTGAAACTCTAAATCAAACACGGTTTGTGCTACCTCCTTGAAACTTGACAAAATGAAGTAGTTGTAAGTTCTATCTCTATGGTTTGTTTCCTCTTGAAGTACCCCATGCAGAGCCTGGCGAAAAACACTTTCGTTTGAAAGGGGTTGCCAAGTTTCCAAAAAACTACTAGTTTGCTGAAATCTCCTCAAATATTTTTTCACCAAATCTTGATGATACTTGGTGGTAATGATCAGGTCACTAAGCCCACTTGGCTGCCCAATTTTTATTCTTCTAGGTTGAAGCATTCGTTTATAGTAACATTTTGAATGTTTAGGTTTCACTCTGTTTTCTCCTACATAGATAGCTGTGTTTGGAATTCTAAATCAAACACGGTTTGTGCTAGCTCCTTGAAACTTGACCAAATGAAGTAGTTCTAAGTTCTATCTCTATGGATTGTTTCCTCTTGAAGTACCCCATGCAGAGACTGGCGAAAAACACTTTCGTTTGAAAGGGGTTGCCAAGCTTCCAAAAACTACTGGTTTGCTGAAATCTCAGCAAATCTTTTTTCACCAAATCTTGATGATACTTGGTGGTAATGATCAGTTCACTAATCTCACTTGGCTGCCCAACTTTCACTCTTCTAGGTTCAACCGTTCGTTTCCAGTAACACTTTGAATTTTTAGGGTTCACTCTGTTTTCTGCTCTATAGATAGATGTGTTTGAAACTCTAAATCAAACACGGTTTGTGCTTGCTCCTTGAAACTTGACCAAATGAAGTAGTTCTAAGTTCTATCTCTATGGTTTGTTTCCTCTTGAAGTACCCCATGCAGAGACTGGCGAAAAACACTTTCGTTTCAAAGGGGTTGCCAAGCTTCCAAAAAACTACTAGTTTGCTGAAATCTCAGCAAACATTTTTTCACCAAATCTTGATGATACTTGGTGGTAATGATCAGTTCACTAATCCCACTTGGCTGCCCAATTTTTATTCTTCTAGGTTGAAGCATTCGTTTCCAGTAACAGTTTGAATTTTTAGGTTTCACTCTGTTTTCTCCTACTTAGATAGCTGTGTTTGGAATTCTAAATCAAACACGGTTTGTGCTAGCTCCTTGAAACTTGACAAAATGAAGTAGTTCTAAGTTCTATCTCTATGGTTTGTTTCCTCTTGAAGTACCCCATGCAGAGACTGGCGAAAAACACTTTCGTTTGAAAGGGGTTGCCAAGCTTCCAAAAAACTACTAGTTTGCTGAAATCTCAGCAAACATTTTTTCACCAAATCTTGATGATACTTGGTGGTAATCATCAGTTCACTAATCTCACTTGGCTGCCCAACTTTCACTGTTCTAGGTTGAAGCATTCCTTTCCAGTAACACTTTGAATTTTTAGGTTTCACTCTGTTTTCTGCTATATAAATAGATGTGTTTGAAACTCTAAATCAAACACGGTTTGTGCTAGCTCCGTGAAACTTGACAAAATGAAGTAGTCCTAAGTTCTATCTCTATGGTTTGTTTCCTCTTGAAGTACCCCATGCAGAGACTGGCGAAAAACACTTTCGTTTGAAAGGGGTTGCCAAGCTTCCAAAAAACTACTCGTTTGCTTAAATCTCAGCAAATATTTTTTCACCAAATCTTGATGATACTTGGTGGTAATGATCAGTTCACTAATCCCACTTGGCTGCCCAACTTTCACTCTTCTAGGTTCAAGCGTTCGTTTCCAGTAACAATTTGAATTTTTAGGTTTCACTCTGTTTTCTGCTATATAGATAGATGTGTTTGAAACTCTAAATCAAACATGGTTTGTGCTTGCTCCTTGAAACTTGACCAAATGAAGTAGTTCTAAGTTCTATCTCTATGGTTTGTTTCCTCTTGAAGTACACCATGCAGAGACTGGCACAAAACACTTTCGTTTGAAAGGGGTTGCCAAGCTTCCAAAAAACTACTAGTTTGCTGAAATCTCAGGAAACATTTTTTCACCAAATCTTGATGATACTTGGTGGTAATGATCAGTTGACTAAGCCCACTTGGCGGCCCAATTTTTACTCTTCTAGGTTCAAGCGTTCGTTTCCAATAACACTTTGAATTTTTAGGTTTCACTCTGTTTTCTGCTATATAGATAGATGTGTTTGAAACTCTAAATCAAACACGGTTTGTGCTAGCTCCTTGAAACTTGACCAAATGAAGTAGTTCTATGTTCCATCTCTATGGTTTGTTTCCTCTTGAAGTACACCATGCAGAGACTGGCGAAAAACACTTTCGTTTGAAAGAAGTGGCCAAGCTTCCAAAAAACTACTAGTTTGCTGAAATCTCAGCAAAACTTTTTTCACCAAATCTTAATGATACTTGGTGGTAATGATCAGTTCACTAATCCCACTTGGCTACCCAATTTTTATTCTTCTAGGTTGAAGCATTTGTTTCCAGTAACAGTTTCAATTTTTAGGTTTCACTCTGTTTTCTCCTACATAGATAGATGTGTTTGGAATTCTAAATCAAACACGGTTTGTGCTAGCTACTTGAAACTTGACCAAATGAAGTAGTTCTAAGTTCTATCTCTATGGTTTGTTTCCTCTTGAAATACCCCATGCAGAGACTGGCGAAAAAAACTTTCGTTTGAAAGGGGTTTCCAAGCTTCCAAAAAACTACTAGTTTTCTGAAATCTCTGCAAACATTTTTTCACCAAATCTTGATGATACTTGGTGGTAATGATCAGTTCACTAATCCCACTTGGCTGCCCAACTTTCACTCTTCTAGGTTCAAGCGTTCGTTTTCAGTAACACTTTGAATTTTTAGGTTTCACTCTGTTTTCTGCTATATAGATAGATTTGTTTGAAACTCTGAATCAAACACGGTTTTCGCTAGCTCCGTGAAGCTTGACAAAATGAAGTAGTTCTAAGTTCTATCTCTATGGTTTGTTTCTTCTTGAAGTACCCCATGCAGAGACTGGCGAAAAACACTTTCGTTTGAAAGGGGTTGCCAAGCTTCCAAAAAACTACTAGTTTGCTGAAATCTCAGCAAACATTTTTTCACCAAATCTTGATGATACTTGGTGGTAATGATCAGTTCACTAAGCCCACTTGGCTGCCCAATTTTTACTCTTCTAGGTTCCAGCGTTCGTTTCCAGTAACAGTTTGAATTTTTAAGTTTCACTCTGTTTTCTGCTATATAGATAGATGTGTTTGGAATTCTAAATCAAACACGGTTTGTGCTAGCTCTTTGAAACTTGACCAAATGAAGTAGTTCTAAGTTCTATCTCTATGGTTAGTTTCCTCTTGAAGTACCCCATGCAGAGACTGGAGAAAAACACTTTCGTTTGAAAGGGGTTGCCAAGCTTCCAAAAAACTACTAGTTTGCTGAAATCTCAGCAAATATTTTTTCACCAAAACTTGATGATACTTGGTGGTAATGATCAGCTCACTAATTTCACTTGGCTGCCCAACTTTCATTCTTCTAGGTTCAAGCGTTCGTTTCCAGTAACAGTTTGAATTTTTAGGTTTCACTCTGTTTTCTGCTATATAGATAGATGTGTTTGAAACTCTAAATCAAACACGGTTTGTGCTTGCTCCTTGAAACTTGACCAAATGAAGTAGTTCTAAGTTCTATCTCTATGGTTTGTTTTCTCTTGAAGTACCCCATGCAGAGACTGGCGAAAAACAATTTCGTTTGAAAGGGGTGGCCAAGCTTCCAAAAAACTACTAGTTTGCTGAAATCTCAGCAAATATTTTTTCACCAAATCTTGATGATACTTGGTGGTAATGATCAGTTCACTAAGCCCACTTGGCTGCCCAATTTTTACTCTTCTAGGTTGAAGCATTCGTTTCCAGTAACAGTTTGAATTTTTAGGTTTCACTCTGTTTTCTCCTACATAGATAGCTGTGTTTGGAATTCTAAATCAAACACGGTTTGTGCTAGCTCCTTGAAACTTGACCAAATGAAGTAGTTCTAAGTTCTATCTCTATGGTTTGTTTCCTCTTGAAGTACCCCATGCAGAGACTGGCGAAAAACACTTTCGTTTGAAAGGGGTTGCCAAGCTTCCAAAAAACTACTAGTTTGCTGAAATCTCAGCAAACCTTTTTTCACCAAATCTTGATGATACTTGGTGGTAATGATCAGTTCACTAATCTCACTTGGCTGCCCAATTTTAACTCTTCTAGGTTCAAGCGTTCGTTTCCAGTAACACTTTGAATTTTTAGGTTTCACACTGTTTTCTGCTATATAGATAGATGTGTTTGAAACTCTAAATCAAACACGGTTTGTGCTTGCTCCTTGAAACTTGACCAAATGAAGTAGTTCTAAGTTCTATCTCTATGGTTTGTTTCCTCTTGAAGTACCCCATGCAGAGACTGGCGAAGAACACTTTCGTTTGAAAGGGGTTGCCAAGCTTCCAAAAAACTTCTAGTTTGCTGAAATCTCAGCAAACATTTTTTCACCAAATCTTGATGATACTTGGTGGTAATGATCAGTTCACTAATCCCACTTGGCTGCCCAATTTTTACTATTCTAGGTTCAAGCGTTCGTTTCCAGTAACACTTTGAATTTTTAGGTTTCACTCTATTTTCTGCTATATAGATAGATGTGTTTGAAACTCTAAATCAAACACGGTTTGTGCTAGCTCATTGAAACTTGACCAAATGAAGTAGTTCTATGTTCCATCTCTATGGTTTGTTTCCTCTTGAAGTACACCATGCAGAGACTGGTGAAAAACACTTTCATTTGAAACAAGTGGCCAAGCTTCAAAAAAACTACTAGTTTGCTGAAATCTCAGAAAAATTTTTTCACCAAATCTTAATGATACCTGGTGGTAATGATCAGTTCACTAATCCCACTTTGCTACCCAATTTTTATTCTTCTAGGTTGAAGCATTTGTTTCCAGTAACAGTTTGAATTTTTAGGTTTCACTCTGTTTTCTCCTACATAGATAGATGTGTTTGGAATTCTAAATCAAAGACGATTTGTGCTAGCTCCTTGAAACTTGACCAAATGAAGTAGTTCTAAGTTCTATCTCTATTGTTTGTTTCCTCTTGAAGTACCCCATGCAGAGACTGGTGAAAAACACTTTCGTTTGAAAGGGGTTGCCAAGCTTCTAAAAAACTACTAGTTTTCTGAAATCTCAGCAAACATTTTTTCACCAAATCTTGATGATACTTGGTGGTAATGATCAGTTCACTAATCTCACTTGGCTGCCCATCTTTTACTCTTCTAGGTTCAAGCTTTCGTTTCCAGTAACACTTTGAATTTTTAGGTTTCACTCTGTTTTCTGCTATATAGATAGATGTGTTTGAAACTCTAAATCAAACACGGTTTGTGCTAGCTCCTTGAAACTTGACCAAATGAATTAATTCTAAGTTCTTTCTCTATGGTTTGTTTCCTCTTGAAATACCCCATGCAGAGCCTGGCGAAAAACACTTTCGTTTGAAAGGGGTTGCCAAGCTTCCAAAAAACTACTAGTTTGTTGAAATCTCAGCAAACATTTTTTCACCAAATCTTGATGATACTTGGTGGTAATGATCAGTTCACTAATCCCACTTGGCAGCCCAATTTTTACTCTTCTAGGTTCAAGCATTCGTTTCCAGTAACACGTTGAATTTTTAGGTTTCACTCTGTTTTCTGCGATATAGATAGATATCTTTGAAACTCTAAATCAAACACGGTTTGTGCTACCTCCTTGAAACTTGACAAAATGAAGTAGTTGTAAGTTCTATCTCTATGGTTTGTTTCCTCTTGAAGTACCCCATGCAGAGCCTGGCGAAAAACACTTTCGTTTGAAAGGGGTTGCCAAGTTTCCAAAAAACTACTAGTTTGCTGAAATCTCCTCAAATATTTTTTCACCAAATCTTGATGATACTTGGTGGTAATGATCAGGTCACTAAGCCCACTTGGCTGCCCAATTTTTATTCTTCTAGGTTGAAGCATTCGTTTATAGTAACATTTTGAATGTTTAGGTTTCACTCTGTTTTCTCCTACATAGATAGCTGTGTTTGGAATTCTAAATCAAACACGGTTTGTGCTAGCTCCTTGAAACTTGACCAAATGAAGTAGTTCTAAGTTCTATCTCTATGGATTGTTTCCTCTTGAAGTACCCCATGCAGAGACTGGCGAAAAACACTTTCGTTTGAAAGGGGTTGCCAAGCTTCCAAAAAACTACTGGTTTGCTGAAATCTCAGCAAATCTTTTTTCACCAAATCTTGATGATACTTGGTGGTAATGATCAGTTCACTAATCTCACTTGGCTGCCCAACTTTCACTCTTCTAGGTTCAACCGTTCGTTTCCAGTAACACTTTGAATTTTTAGGGTTCACTCTGTTTTCTGCTCTATAGATAGATGTGTTTGAAACTCTAAATCAAACACGGTTTGTGCTTGCTCCTTGAAACTTGACCAAATGAAGTAGTTCTAAGTTCTATCTCTATGGTTTGTTTCCTCTTGAAGTACCCCATGCAGAGACTGGCGAAAAACACTTTCGTTTCAAAGGGGTTGCCAAGCTTCCAAAAAACTACTAGTTTGCTGAAATCTCAGCAAACATTTTTTCACCAAATCTTGATGATACTTGGTGGTAATGATCAGTTCACTAATCCCACTTGGCTGCCCAATTTTTATTCTTCTAGGTTGAAGCATTCGTTTCCAGTAACAGTTTGAATTTTTAGGTTTCACTCTGTTTTCTCCTACTTAGATAGCTGTGTTTGGAATTCTAAATCAAACACGGTTTGTGCTAGCTCCTTGAAACTTGACAAAATGAAGTAGTTCTAAGTTCTATCTCTATGGTTTGTTTCCTCTTGAAGTACCCCATGCAGAGACTGGCGAAAAACACTTTCGTTTGAAAGGGGTTGCCAAGCTTCCAAAAAACTACTAGTTTGCTGAAATCTCAGCAAACATTTTTTCACCAAATCTTGATGATACTTGGTGGTAATCATCAGTTCACTAATCTCACTTGGCTGCCCAACTTTCACTGTTCTAGGTTGAAGCATTCCTTTCCAGTAACACTTTGAATTTTTAGGTTTCACTCTGTTTTCTGCTATATAAATAGATGTGTTTGAAACTCTAAATCAAACACGGTTTGTGCTAGCTCCGTGAAACTTGACAAAATGAAGTAGTCCTAAGTTCTATCTCTATGGTTTGTTTCCTCTTGAAGTACCCCATGCAGAGACTGGCGAAAAACACTTTCGTTTGAAAGGGGTTGCCAAGCTTCCGAAAAACTACTAGTTTGCTGAAATCTCAGCAAACATTTTTTCACCAAATGTAGATGATACTTGGTGGTAATGATCAGTTCACTAATCCCACTTGGCTGCCCAATTTTTATTCTTCTAGGTTGAAGCATTCGTTTCCAGTAACAGTTTGAATTTTTAGGTTTCACTCTGTTTTCTTTTACATAGATAGCTGTGTTTGGAATTCTAAATCAAACACGGTTTGTGCTAGCTACTTGAAACTTGACCAAATGAAGTAGTTCTAAGTTCTATCTCTACGGTTTGTTTCCTCTTGAAGTACCCCATGCAGAGACTGGCGAAAAACACTTTCGTTTGAAAGGGATTGCCAAGCTTCCAAAAAACTACTAGTTTTCTGAAATCTCAGCAAACATTTTTTCACCAAATCTTGATGATACTTGGTGGTAATGATCAGTTCACTAATCCCACTTTTCAGCCCAAATTTTATTCTTCTAGGTTGAAGCTTTCCTTTCCAGTAACAGTTTGAATTTTTAGGTTTCACTCTGTTTTCTCCTACATAGATAGCTGTGTTTGGAATTCTAAATCAAACACGGTTTGTGCTAGCTCCTTGAAACTTGACCCAATGAAGTAGTTCTAAGTTCTATATCTATGGTTTGTTTCCTCTTGAAGTACCCCATGCAGAGACTGGCGAAAAACACTTTTGTTTGAAAGGGGTTGCCAAGCTTCCAAAAAACTACTCGTTTGCTTAAATCTCAGCAAATATTTTTTCACCAAATCTTGATGATACTTGGTGGTAATGATCAGTTCACTAATCCCACTTGGCTGCCCAACTTTCACTCTTCTAGGTTCAAGCGTTCGTTTCCAGTAACAATTTGAATTTTTAGGTTTCACTCTGTTTTCTGCTATATAGATAGATGTGTTTGAAACTCTAAATCAAACATGGTTTGTGCTTGCTCCTTGAAACTTGACCAAATGAAGTAGTTCTAAGTTCTATCTCTATGGTTTGTTTCCTCTTGAAGTACACCATGCAGAGACTGGCACAAAACACTTTCGTTTGAAAGGGGTTGCCAAGCTTCCAAAAAACTACTAGTTTGCTGAAATCTCAGGAAACATTTTTTCACCAAATCTTGATGATACTTGGTGGTAATGATCAGTTGACTAAGCCCACTTGGCGGCCCAATTTTTACTCTTCTAGGTTCAAGCGTTCGTTTCCAATAACACTTTGAATTTTTAGGTTTCACTCTGTTTTCTGCTATATAGATAGATGTGTTTGAAACTCTAAATCAAACACGGTTTGTGCTAGCTCCTTGAAACTTGACCAAATGAAGTAGTTCTATGTTCCATCTCTATGGTTTGTTTCCTCTTGAAGTACACCATGCAGAGACTGGCGAAAAACACTTTCGTTTGAAAGAAGTGGCCAAGCTTCCAAAAAACTACTAGTTTGCTGAAATCTCAGCAAAACTTTTTTCACCAAATCTTAATGATACTTGGTGGTAATGATCAGTTCACTAATCCCACTTGGCTACCCAATTTTTATTCTTCTAGGTTGAAGCATTTGTTTCCAGTAACAGTTTCAATTTTTAGGTTTCACTCTGTTTTCTCCTACATAGATAGATGTGTTTGGAATTCTAAATCAAACACGGTTTGTGCTAGCTACTTGAAACTTGACCAAATGAAGTAGTTCTAAGTTCTATCTCTATGGTTTGTTTCCTCTTGAAATACCCCATGCAGAGACTGGCGAAAAAAACTTTCGTTTGAAAGGGGTTTCCAAGCTTCCAAAAAACTACTAGTTTTCTGAAATCTCTGCAAACATTTTTTCACCAAATCTTGATGATACTTGGTGGTAATGATCAGTTCACTAATCCCACTTGGCTGCCCAACTTTCACTCTTCTAGGTTCAAGCGTTCGTTTTCAGTAACACTTTGAATTTTTAGGTTTCACTCTGTTTTCTGCTATATAGATAGATTTGTTTGAAACTCTGAATCAAACACGGTTTTCGCTAGCTCCGTGAAGCTTGACAAAATGAAGTAGTTCTAAGTTCTATCTCTATGGTTTGTTTCTTCTTGAAGTACCCCATGCAGAGACTGGCGAAAAACACTTTCGTTTGAAAGGGGTTGCCAAGCTTCCAAAAAACTACTAGTTTGCTGAAATCTCAGCAAACATTTTTTCACCAAATCTTGATGATACTTGGTGGTAATGATCAGTTCACTAAGCCCACTTGGCTGCCCAATTTTTACTCTTCTAGGTTCCAGCGTTCGTTTCCAGTAACAGTTTGAATTTTTAAGTTTCACTCTGTTTTCTGCTATATAGATAGATGTGTTTGGAATTCTAAATCAAACACGGTTTGTGCTAGCTCTTTGAAACTTGACCAAATGAAGTAGTTCTAAGTTCTATCTCTATGGTTAGTTTCCTCTTGAAGTACCCCATGCAGAGACTGGAGAAAAACACTTTCGTTTGAAAGGGGTTGCCAAGCTTCCAAAAAACTACTAGTTTGCTGAAATCTCAGCAAATATTTTTTCACCAAAACTTGATGATACTTGGTGGTAATGATCAGCTCACTAATTTCACTTGGCTGCCCAACTTTCATTCTTCTAGGTTCAAGCGTTCGTTTCCAGTAACAGTTTGAATTTTTAGGTTTCACTCTGTTTTCTGCTATATAGATAGATGTGTTTGAAACTCTAAATCAAACACGGTTTGTGCTTGCTCCTTGAAACTTGACCAAATGAAGTAGTTCTAAGTTCTATCTCTATGGTTTGTTTTCTCTTGAAGTACCCCATGCAGAGACTGGCGAAAAACACTTTCGTTTGAAAGGGGTGGCCAAGCTTCCAAAAAACTACTAGTTTGCTGAAATCTCAGCAAATATTTTTTCACCAAATCTTGATGATACTTGGTGGTAATGATCAGTTCACTAAGCCCACTTGGCTGCCCAATTTTTACTCTTCTGGGTTCAAGCGTTCGTTTCCAGTAACACTTTGAATTTTTAGGTTTCACTCTGTTTTCTGCTATATAGATAGATGTGTTTGAAACTCTAAATCAAACACGGTTTGTGGTAGCTCCTTGAAACTTGACCAAATGAAGTAGTTCTATGTTCGATGTCTATGGTTTGTTTCCTCTTGAAGGACACCAGGCAGAAAAACACTTTCGTTTGAAAGAAGTGGCCAAGCTTCCAAAAAACTACTAGTTTGCTTAAATCTCAGCAAAACTTTGTTCACCAAATCTTAATGATACTTGGTGGTAATGATCAGTTCACTAATCCCACTTGGCTACCCAATTTTTATTCTTCTAGGTTGAAGCATTCGTTTCCAGTAACAGTTTGAAGTTTTAGGTTTCACTCTGTTTTCTCCTACATAGATAGATGTGTTTGGAATTCTAAATCAAACACGGTTTGTGTTAGCTCCTTGAAACTTGACCAAATGAAGTAGTTCTAAGTTCTATCTCTATGGTTTGTTTCCTCTTGAAGTACCCCATGCAGAGACTGGCGAAAAACACTTTCTTTTGAAAGGGGTTGCCAAGCTTCCAAAAAACTACTAGTTTGCTGAAATCTCAGCAAACATTTTTTCACCAAATCTTGATGATACTTGGTGGTAATGATCAGTTCACTAATCCCACTTGGCTACCCAACTTTCACTCTTCTATGTTCAAGCGTTCGTTTCCAGTAACAGTTTGAATTTTTAGGTTTCACTCTGTTTTCTGCTATATAGATAGATGTCTTTGAAACTCTAAATCAAACATGGTTTGTGCTAACTCCGTGAAACTTGACAAAATGAAGTAGTTCTAAGTTCTATCTCTATGGTTTGTTTCCTCTTGAAGTACCCCATGCAGAGACTGGCGAAAAACACTTTCGTTTGAAAGGGGTTGCCAAGCTTCCAAAAACTACTCGTTTGCTGAAATCTCAGCAAACATTTTTTCACCAACTCTTGATGATACTTGGTGGTAATGATCAGTTCACTAAGCCCACTTGGCTGCCCAATTTTCACTCTTCTAGGTTCAAGCGTTCGTTTCCAGTAACACTTTGAATTTTTATGTTTCACTCTGTTTTCTGCTATATAGATAGATGTGTTTGAAACTCTAAATCAAACACGGTTTGTGCTAGCTCCGTGAAACTTGACAAAATGAAGTAGTTCTAAGTTCTATCTCTATGGTTTGTTTCCTCTTGAAGTACCCCATGCAGAGACTGGCGAAGAACACTTTCGTTTGAAAGGGGTTGCCAAGCTTCCAAAAAACTTCTCCTTTGCTGAAATCTCAGCAAACATTTTTTCACCAAATCTTGATGATACTTGTTGGTAATGATCAGTTCACTAAGCCCACTTGGCTGCCCAATTTTTACTCTTCTAGGTTCAAGCGTTCGTTTCCAGTAACACTTTGAAATTTTAGGTTTCACTCTGTTTTCTGCTATATAGATAGATGTCTTTGAAACTCTAAATCAAACACGGTTTGTGCTAGCTCCTTGAAACTTGACAAAATGAAGTAGTTGTAAGTTCTAACTCTATGGTTTGTTTCCTCTTGAAGTACCCCATGCAGAGACTGGCGAAAAACACTTTCGTTTGAAAGGGGTTGCCAAGCTTCCAAAAAACTACTAGTTTGCTGAAATCTCAGCAAACATTTTTTCACCAAATCTTGATGATACTTGGTGGTAATGATCAGTTCACTAATCCCACTTGGCTGCCAAATTTTTATTCTTCTAGGTTGAAGCATTCGTTTCCAGTAACAGTTTGAATTTTTAGGTTTCACTCTGTTTTTTCCTACATAGATAGCTGTGTTTGGAATTCTAAATCAAACACGGTTTGTGCTAGCTCCTTGAAACTTGACCAAATGAAGTAGTTCTAAGTTCTATCTCTATGGTTTGCTTCCTCTTGAAGTACCCAATGCAGAGACTGGCGAGGAACACTTTCGTTTGAAAGGGGTTGCCAAGCTTCCAAAAAACTACTAGTTTGCTGAAATCTCAGCAAACATTTTTTCACCAAATCTTGATGATACTTGGTGGTAATGATCAGTTCACTACGCCCACTTGGATGCCCAATTTTCACTCTTCTAGGTTCAAGCGTTCGTTTCCAGTAACACTTTGAAATTTTAGGTTTCACTCTGTTTTCTGCTATATAGATAGATGTGTTTAAAACTCTAAATCAAACACGGTTTGTGCTAGCTCCGTGAAACTTGACAAAATGAAGTAGTTCTAAGTTCTATCTCTATGGTTTGTTTCCTCTTGAAGTACCCCATGCAGAGACTGGCGAAGAACACATTCATTTGAAAGGGGTTGCCAAGCTTCCAAAAAACTTCTCGTTTGCTGAAATCTCAGCAAACATTTTTTCACAAAATCTTGATGATACTTGGTGGTAATGATCAGTTCACGAAGCCCACTTGGCTGCCCAATTTTCACTCTTCTAGTTTCAAGCGTTCGTTTCCAGTAACATTTTGAATTTTTAGGTTTCACTCTGTTTTCTGTTATATAGATAGATGTGTTTGAAACTCTAAATCAAACACGGTTTGTGCTAGCTCCTTGAAACTTGACAAAATGAAGTAGTTCTAAGTTCTATCTCTATGGTTTGTTTCCTCTTGAAGTACCCCATGCAGAGACTGGCGAAAAACACTTTCGTTTGAAAAGGGTTGCCAAGCTTCCAAAAAACTACTCGTTTGCTGAAATCTCAGCAAACATTTTTTCACCAAATCTTGATGATACTTGGTGGTAATGATCAGTTCACTAATCCCACTTGGCTGCCCAACTTTCACTCTTCTAGGTTCAAGCGTTCGTTTCCAGTAACAGTTTGAATTTTTAGGTTTCACTCTGTTTTCTGTTATATAGATAGATGTGTTTGAAACTCTAAATCAAACACGGTTTGTGCTAGCTCCGTGAAACTTGACAAAATGAAGTAGTTCTAAGTTCTATCTCTATGGTTTGTTTCCTCTTGAAGTTCCCCATGCAGAGACTGGCGAAGAACACTTTCGTTTGAAAAGGGTTGCCAAGCTTCCAAAAAACTACTCGTTTGCTGAAATCTCAGCAAACATTTTTTCACCAAATCTTGATGATACTTGGTGGTAATGATCAGTTCACTAAGCCCACTTGGCTGCCCAATTTTCACTCTTCTAGGTTCAAGCATTCGTTTCCAGTAACACTTTGAATTTTTAGGTTTCACTCTGTTTTCTGCTATATAGATAGATGTGTTTGAAACTCTAAATCAAACACGGTTTGTGCTAGCTCCTTGAAACTTGAGCAAATGAAGTAGTTCTAAGTTCTATCTCTATGGTTTGTTTCCTCTTGAAGTACCCCATGCAGAGACTGGCGAAAAACACTTTCGTTTGAAAGGGGTTGCCAAGCTTCCAAAAAACTACTAGTTTGCTGAAATCTCAGCAAACATTTTTTCACCAAATCTTGATGATACTTGGTGGTAATGATCAGTTCACTAAGCCCACTTGGCTGCCCAACTTTCACTCTTCTAGGTTCAAGCGTTCGTTTCCAGTAACACTTTGAATTTTTAGGTTTCACTCTGTTTTCTGCTATATAGATAGATGTGTTTGAAACTCTAAATCAAACACGGTTTGTGCTAGCTCCGTGAAACTTGACACAATGAAGTAGTTCTAAGTTCTATCTCTATGGTTTGTTTCCTCTTGAAGTACCCCATGCAGAGACTGGCGAAGAACACTTTCGTTTGAAAGGGGTTGCCAAGCTTCCAAAAAACTTCTCCTTTGCTGAAATCTCAGCAAACATTTTTTCACCAAATCTTGATGATACTTGGTGGTAATGATCAGTTCACTAAGCCCACTTGGCTGCCCAATTTTTACTCTTCTAGGTTCAAGCGTTCGTTTCCAGTAACACTTTGAAATTTTAGGTTTCACTCTGTTTTCTGCTATATAGATAGATGTCTTTGAAACTCTAAATCAAACACGGTTTGTGCTAGCTCCTTGAAACTTGACAAAATGAAGTAGTTGTAAGTTCTAACTCTATGGTTTGTTTCCTCTTGAAGTACCCCATGCAGAGACTGGCGAAAAACACTTTCGTTTGAAAGGGGTTGCCAAGCTTCCAAAAAACTACTAGTTTGCTGAAATCTCAGCAAACATTTTTTCACCAAATCTTGATGATACTTGGTGGTAATGATCAGTTCACTAATCCCACTTGGCTGCCAAATTTTTATTCTTCTAGGTTGAAGCATTCGTTTCCAGTAACAGTTTGAATTTTTAGGTTTCACTCTGTTTTTTTCCTACATAGATAGCTGTGTTTGGAATTCTAAATCAAACACGGTTTGTGCTAGCTCCTTGAAACTTGACCAAATGAAGTAGTTCTAAGTTCTATCTCTATGGTTTGCTTCCTCTTGAAGTACCCCATGCAGAGACTGGCGAGGAACACTTTCGTTTGAAAGGGGTTGCCAAGCTTCCAAAAAACTACTAGTTTGCTGAAATCTCAGCAAACATTTTTTCACCAAATCTTGATGATACTTGGTGGTAATGATCAGTTCACTACGCCCACTTGGATGCCCAATTTTCACTCTTCTAGGTTCAAGCGTTCGTTTCCAGTAACACTTTGAAATTTTAGGTTTCACTCTGTTTTCTGCTATATAGATAGATGTGTTTAAAACTCTAAATCAAACACGGTTTGTGCTAGCTCCGTGAAACTTGACAAAATGAAGTAGTTCTAAGTTCTATCTCTATGGTTTGTTTCCTCTTGAAGTACCCCATGCAGAGACTGGCGAAGAACACATTCATTTGAAAGGGGTTGCCAAGCTTCCAAAAAACTTCTCGTTTGCTGAAATCTCAGCAAACATTTTTTCACAAAATCTTGATGATACTTGGTGGTAATGATCAGTTCACGAAGCCCACTTGGCTGCCCAATTTTCACTCTTCTAGTTTCAAGCGTTCGTTTCCAGTAACATTTTGAATTTTTAGGTTTCACTCTGTTTTCTGTTATATAGATAGATGTGTTTGAAACTCTAAATCAAACACGGTTTGTGCTAGCTCCTTGAAACTTGACAAAATGAAGTAGTTCTAAGTTCTATCTCTATGGTTTGTTTCCTCTTGAAGTACCCCATGCAGAGACTGGCGAAAAACACTTTCGTTTGAAAAGGGTTGCCAAGCTTCCAAAAAACTACTCGTTTGCTGAAATCTCAGCAAACATTTTTTCACCAAATCTTGATGATACTTGGTGGTAATGATCAGTTCACTAATCCCACTTGGCTGCCCAACTTTCACTCTTCTAGGTTCAAGCGTTCGTTTCCAGTAACAGTTTGAATTTTTAGGTTTCACTCTGTTTTCTGTTATATAGATAGATGTGTTTGAAACTCTAAATCAAACACGGTTTGTGCTAGCTCCGTGAAACTTGACAAAATGAAGTAGTTCTAAGTTCTATCTCTATGGTTTGTTTCCTCTTGAAGTTCCCCATGCAGAGACTGGCGAAGAACACTTTCGTTTGAAAAGGGTTGCCAAGCTTCCAAAAAACTACTCGTTTGCTGAAATCTCAGCAAACATTTTTTCACCAAATCTTGATGATACTTGGTGGTAATGATCAGTTCACTAAGCCCACTTGGCTGCCCAATTTTCACTCTTCTAGGTTCAAGCATTCGTTTCCAGTAACACTTTGAATTTTTAGGTTTCACTCTGTTTTCTGCTATATAGATAGATGTGTTTGAAACTCTAAATCAAACACGGTTTGTGCTAGCTCCTTGAAACTTGAGCAAATGAAGTAGTTCTAAGTTCTATCTCTATGGTTTGTTTCCTCTTGAAGTACCCCATGCAGAGACTGGCGAAAAACACTTTCGTTTGAAAGGGGTTGCCAAGCTTCCAAAAAACTACTAGTTTGCTGAAATCTCAGCAAACATTTTTTCACCAAATCTTGATGATACTTGGTGGTAATGATCAGTTCACTAAGCCCACTTGGCTGCCCAACTTTCACTCTTCTAGGTTCAAGCGTTCGTTTCCAGTAACACTTTGAATTTTTAGGTTTCACTCTGTTTTCTGCTATATAGATAGATGTGTTTGAAACTCTAAATCAAACACGGTTTGTGCTAGCTCCGTGAAACTTGACACAATGAAGTAGTTCTAAGTTCTATCTCTATGGTTTGTTTCCTCTTGAAGTACCCCATGCAGAGACTGGCGAAGAACACTTTCGTTTGAAAGGGGTTGCCAAGCTTCCAAAAAACTTCTCCTTTGCTGAAATCTCAGCAAACATTTTTTCACCAAATCTTGATGATACTTGGTGGTAATGATCAGTTCACTAAGCCCACTTGGCTGCCCAATTTTTACTCTTCTAGGTTCAAGCGTTCGTTTCCAGTAACACTTTGAAATTTTAGGTTTCACTCTGTTTTCTGCTATATAGATAGATGTCTTTGAAACTCTAAATCAAACACGGTTTGTGCTAGCTCCTTGAAACTTGACAAAATGAAGTAGTTGTAAGTTCTAACTCTATGGTTTGTTTCCTCTTGAAGTACCCCATGCAGAGACTGGCGAAAAACACTTTCGTTTGAAAGGGGTTGCCAAGCTTCCAAAAAACTACTAGTTTGCTGAAATCTCAGCAAACATTTTTTCACCAAATCTTGATGATACTTGGTGGTAATGATCAGTTCACTAATCCCACTTGGCTGCCAAATTTTTATTCTTCTAGGTTGAAGCATTCGTTTCCAGTAACAGTTTGAATTTTTAGGTTTCACTCTGTTTTTTTCCTACATAGATAGCTGTGTTTGGAATTCTAAATCAAACACGGTTTGTGCTAGCTCCTTGAAACTTGACCAAATGAAGTAGTTCTAAGTTCTATCTCTATGGTTTGCTTCCTCTTGAAGTACCCCATGCAGAGACTGGCGAGGAACACTTTCGTTTGAAAGGGGTTGCCAAGCTTCCAAAAAACTACTAGTTTGCTGAAATCTCAGCAAACATTTTTTCACCAAATCTTGATGATACTTGGTGGTAATGATCAGTTCACTACGCCCACTTGGATGCCCAATTTTCACTCTTCTAGGTTCAAGCGTTCGTTTCCAGTAACACTTTGAAATTTTAGGTTTCACTCTGTTTTCTGCTATATAGATAGATGTGTTTAAAACTCTAAATCAAACACGGTTTGTGCTAGCTCCGTGAAACTTGACAAAATGAAGTAGTTCTAAGTTCTATCTCTATGGTTTGTTTCCTCTTGAAGTACCCCATGCAGAGACTGGCGAAGAACACATTCATTTGAAAGGGGTTGCCAAGCTTCCAAAAAACTTCTCGTTTGCTGAAATCTCAGCAAACATTTTTTCACAAAATCTTGATGATACTTGGTGGTAATGATCAGTTCACGAAGCCCACTTGGCTGCCCAATTTTCACTCTTCTAGTTTCAAGCGTTCGTTTCCAGTAACATTTTGAATTTTTAGGTTTCACTCTGTTTTCTGTTATATAGATAGATGTGTTTGAAACTCTAAATCAAACACGGTTTGTGCTAGCTCCTTGAAACTTGACAAAATGAAGTAGTTCTAAGTTCTATCTCTATGGTTTGTTTCCTCTTGAAGTACCCCATGCAGAGACTGGCGAAAAACACTTTCGTTTGAAAAGGGTTGCCAAGCTTCCAAAAAACTACTCGTTTGCTGAAATCTCAGCAAACATTTTTTCACCAAATCTTGATGATACTTGGTGGTAATGATCAGTTCACTAATCCCACTTGGCTGCCCAACTTTCACTCTTCTAGGTTCAAGCGTTCGTTTCCAGTAACAGTTTGAATTTTTAGGTTTCACTCTGTTTTCTGTTATACAGATAGATGTGTTTGAAACTCTAAATCAAACACGGTTTGTGCTAGCTCCGTGAAACTTGACAAAATGAAGTAGTTCTAAGTTCTATCTCTATGGTTTGTTTCCTCTTGAAGTACCCCATGCAGAGACTGGCGAAGAACACTTTCGTTTGAAAGGGGTTGCCAAGCTTCCAAAAAACTACTAGTTTGCTGAAATCTCACCAAACATTTTTTCACCAAATCTTGATGATACTTGGTGGTAATGATCAGTTCACTAAGCCCACTTGGCTGCCCAATTTTCACTCTTCTAGGTTCAAGCATTCGTTTCCAGTAACACTTTGAATTTTTAGGTTTCACTCTGTTTTCTGCTATATAGATAGATGTTTTTGAAACTCTAAATCAAACACGGTTTGTGCTAGCTCCTTGAAACTTGAGCAAATGAAGTAGTTCTAAGTTCTATCTCTATGGTTTGTTTCCTCTTGAAGTACCCCATGCAGAGACTGGCGAAAAACACTTTCGTTTGAAAGGGGTTGCCAAGCTTCCAAAAAACTACTAGTTTGCTGAAATCTCAGCAAACATTTTTTCACCAAATCTTGATGATACTTGGTGGTAATGATCAGTTCACTAAGCCCACTTGGCTGCCCAACTTTCACTCTTCTAGGTTCAAGCGTTCGTTTCCAGTAACACTTTGAATTTTTAGGTTTCACTCTGTTTTCTGCTATATAGATAGATGTGTTTGAAACTCTAAATCAAACACGGTTTGTGCTAGCTCCGTGAAACTTGACACAATGAAGTAGTTCTAAGTTCTATCTCTATGGTTTGTTTCCTCTTGAAGTACCCCATGCAGAGACTGGCGAAGAACACTTTCGTTTGAAAGGTGTTGCCAAGCTTCCAAAAAACTTCTCGTTTGCTGAAATCTCAGCAAACATTTTTTCACCAAATCTTGATGATACTTGGTGGTAATGATCAGTTCACTAAGCCCACTTGGCTGCCCAATTTTCACTCTTCTAGGTTCAAGCGTTCGTTTCCAGTAACACTTTGAATTTTTAGGTTTCACTCTGTTTTCTGCTATATAGATAGATGTGTTTGAAACTCTAAATCAAACACGGTTTGTGCTAGCTCCTTGAAACTTGAGCAAATTAAGTAGTTCTAAGTTCTATCTCTATGGATTGTTTCCTCTTGAAGTACCCCATGCATAGACTGGCGAAAAACACTTTCGTTTGAAAGGGGTTGCCAAGCTTCCAAAAAACTACCCGTTTGCTGAAATCTCAGCAAATATTTTTTCACCAAATCTTGATGATACTTGGTGGTAATGATCAGTTCACTAAGCCCACTTGGCTGCCCAACTTTCACTCTTCTAGGTTCAAGCGTTCGTTTCCAGTAACAGTGTGAATTTTTAGGTTTCACTCTGTTTTCTGCTATATAGATAGATGTGTTTGAAACTCTAAATCAAACACGGTTTGTGCTTGCTCCGTGAAACTTGACAAAATGAAGTAGTTCTAAGTTCTATCTCTATGGTTTGTTTCCTCTTGAAGTACCCCATGCAGAGACTGGCGAAGAACACTTTCGTTTGAAAGGGGTTGCCAAGCTTCCAAAAAACTTCAAGTTTGCTGAAATCTCAGCAAACATTTTTTCACCAAATCTTGATGATACTTGGTGGTAATGATCAGTTCACTAATCCCACTTGGCTGCCCAACTATCACTCTTCTAGTTTCAAGTGTTCGTTTCCAGTAACACTTTGAATTTTTAGGTGTCACTCTGTTTTCTGTTATATAGATAGATATGTTTGAAACTCTAAATCAAACACGGTTTGTGCTAGCTCCTTGAAACTTGACAAAATGAAGTAGTTCTAAGTTCTATCTCTATGGTTTGTTTCCTATTGAAGTACCCCATGCAGAGACTGGCGAAAAACACTTTCGTTTGAAAGGGGTTGCCAAGCTTCCAAAAAACTACTAGTTTTCTGAAATCTCAGCAAACATTTTTTCACCAAATCTTGATGATACTTGGTGGTAATGATCAGTTCACTAATCCCACTTGGCTGCCCAACTTTCACTCTTCTAGGTTCAAGCGTTCGTTTCCAGTAACAGTTTGAATTTTTAGGTTTCACTCTTTTTTCTGCTATATAGATAGATGTGTTTGAAACTCTAAATCAAACACGGTTTGTGCTAGCTCCGTGAAACTTGACAAAATGAAGTAGTACTAAGTTCTATCTCTATGGTTTGTTTCCTCTTGAAGTACCCCATGCAGAGACTGGCGAAGAACACTTTCGTTTGAAAGGGGTTGCCAAGCTTCCAAAAAACTACTAGTTTGCTGAAATCTCAGCAAACATTTTTTCACCAAATCTTGATGATACTTGGTGGTAATGATCAGTTCCCTAATCCCACTTGGCTGCCCAATTTTTACTCTTCTAGGTTCAAGCGTTCGTTTCCAGTAACACTTTGAATTTTTAGGTTTCACTCTGTTTTCTGCCATATAGATAGATGTGTTTGAAACTCTAAATCAAACACGGTTTGTGCTAGCTCCTTGAAACTTGACGAAATGAAGTAGTTCTATGTTCCATCTCTATGGTTTGTTTCCTCTTGAAGTACACCATGCAGAGACTGGCGAAAAACACTTTCGTTTGAAAGAAGTGGCCAAGCTTCCAAAAAACTACTAGTTTGCTGAAATCTCAGCAAAACTTTTTTCACCAAATCTTAATGATACTTGGTGGTAATGATCAGTTCACTAAGCCCACTTGGCTGCCCAATTTTTACTCTTCTAGGTTCAAGCGTTCGTTTCCAGTAACAGTGTGAATTTTTAGGTTTCACTCTGTTTTCTGCTATATAGATAGATGTGTTTGAAACTCTAAATCAAACACGGTTTGTGCTAGCTCCTTGAAACTTGACCAAATGAAGTAGTTCTATGTTCTATCTCTATGGTTTGTTTCCTCTTGAAGTACCCCATGCAGAGACTGGCACAAAACACTTTCGTTTGAAAGAAGTGGCCAAGCTTCCAAAAAACTACTAGTTTGCTGAAATCTCAGCAAATATTTTTTCACCAAATCTTAATGATACTTGGTGGTAATGATCAGTTCACTAACCCCACTTGGCTGCCCAATTTTTACTCTTCTAGGTTCAAGCGTTCGTTTCCAGTAACACTTTGAATTTTTAGGTTTCATTCTGTTTTCTGCTATATAGATAGATGTGTTTGAAACTCTAAATCAAACACGGTTTGTTTTAGCTCCTTGAAACTTGACCAAATGAAGTAGTTCTATGTTCGATGTCTATGGTTTGTTTCCTCTTGAAGTACACCATGCAGAAAAACACTTTCGTTTGAAAGAAGTGGCCAAGCTTCCAAAAAACTACTAGTTTGCTGAAATCTCAGCAAACATTTTTTCACCAAATCTTGATGATACTTGGTGGTAATGATCAGTTCACTAATCCCACTTGGCTGCCCAACTTTCACTCTTCTAGGTTCAAGCGTTCGTTTCCAGTAACAGTTTGAATTTTTAGGTTTCACTCTGTTTTCTGCTATATAGATAGATGTGTTTGAATCTCTAAATCAAACACGGTTTGTGCTAGCTCCGTGAAACTTGACAAAATGAAGTAGTTCTAAGTTCTATCTCTATGGTTTGTTTCCTCTTGAAGTCCCCCATGCAGAGACTGGCGAAGAACACTTTCGTTTGAAAGGGGTTGCCAAGCTTCCAAAAAACTACTAGTTTGCTGAAATCTCAGCAAACATTTTTTCACCAATCTTGATGATACTTGGTGGTAATGATGAGTTCACTAAGCCCACTTGGCTGCCCAATTTTCACTCTTCTAGGTTCAAGGGTTCGTTTCCAGTAACACTTTGAATTTTTAGGTTTCACTCTGTTTTCTGCTATATAGATAGATGTGTTTGAAACTCTAAATCAAACACGGTTTGTGCTAGCTCCGTGAAACTTGACAAAATGAAGTAGTTCTAAGTTCTATCTCTATGGTTTGTTTCCTCTTGAGGTACCCCATGCAGAGACAGCCGAAGAACACTTTCGTTTGAAAGGGGTTGCCAAGCTTCCAAAAAACTTCAAGTTTGCTGAAATCTCAGCAAACATTTTTTCACCAAATCTTGATGATACTTGGTGGTAATGATCAGTTCACTAAGCCCACTTGGCTGCCCAATTTTCACTCTTCTAGGTTCAAGCGTTCGTTTCCAGTAACACTTTGAATTTTTAGGTTTCACTCTGTTTTCTGTTATATAGATAGATGTGTTTGAAACTATAAATCAAACACGGTTTGTGCTAGCTCCTTGAAACTTGACAAAATGAAGTAGTTCTAAGTTCTATCTCTATGGTTTGTTTCCTCTTGAAGTACCCCATGCAGAGACTGGCGAAAAACACTTTCGTTTGAAAGGGGTTGCCAAGCTTCCAAAAAACTACTAGTTTGCTGAAATCTCAGCAAACATTTTTTCACCAAATCTTGATGATACTTGGTGGTAATGATCAGTTCACTAATCCCACTTGGCTGCCCAACTTTCACTCTTCTAGGTTCAAGCGTTCGTTTCCAGTAACAGTTTGAATTTTTAGGTTTCACTCTGTTTTCTGCTATATAGATAGATGTGTTTGAAACTCTAAATCAAACACGGTTTGTGCTAGCTCCGTGAAACTTGACAAAATGAAGTAGTACTAAGTTCTATCTCTATGGTTTGTTTCCTCTTGAAGTACCCCATGCAGAGACTGGCGAAAAACACTTTCATTTGAAAGGGGTTGCCAAGCTTCCAAAAAACTACTAGTTTGCTGAAATCTCAGCAAACATTTTTTCACCAATCTTGATGATACTTGGTGGTAATGATCAGTTCACTAAGCCCACTTGGCTGCCCAATTTTCACTCTTCTAGGTTCAAGGGTTCGTTTCCAGTAACACTTTGAATTTTTAGGTTTCACTCTGTTTTCTGCTATATAGATAGATGTGTTTGAAACTCTAAATCAAACACGGTTTGTGCTAGCGCCGTGAAACTTGACAAAATGAAGTAGTTCTAAGTTCTATCTCTATGGTTTGTTTTCTCTTGAAGTACCCCATGCAGAGACAGCCGAAGAACACTTTCGTTTGAAAGGGTTTGCCAAGCTTCCAAAAAACTTCACGTTTGCTGAAATCTCAGCAAACATTTTTCACCAAATCTTGATGATACTTGGTGGTAATGATCAGTTCACTAAGCCCACTTGGCTGCCCAATTTTCACTCTTCTAGGTTCAAGCGTTCGTTTCCAGTAACACTTTGAATTTTTAGGTTTCTTCTGTTTTCTGTTATATAGATAGATGTGTTTGAAACTCTAAATCAAACACGGTTTGTGCTAGCTCCTTGAAACTTGACAAAATGAAGTAGTTCTAAGTTCTATAACTATGGTTTGTTTCCTTTTGAAGTACCCCATGCAGAGACTGGCGAAAAACACTTTCGTTTGAAAGGGGTTGCCAAGCTTCCAAAAAACTACTAGTTTGCTGAAATCTCAGCAAACATTTTTTCACCAAACTTGATGATACTTGGTGGTAATGATCAGTTCACTAATCCCACTTGGCTGCCCAACTTTCACTCTTCTAGGTTCAAGGGTTCGTTTCCAGTAACAGTTTGAATTTTTAGGTTTCACTCTGTTTTCTGTTATATAGATAGATGTGTTTGAAACTCTAAATCAAACACGGTTTGTGCTAGCTCCGTGAAACTTGACAAAATGAAGTAGTTCTAAGTTCTATCTCTATGGTTTGTTTCCTCTTGAAGTACCCCATGCAGAGACTGGCGAAGAACACTTTCGTTTGAAAGGTTTTGCCAAGCTTCCAAAAAACTACTAGTTTGCTGCAATCTCAGCAAACATTTTTTCACCAAATCTTGATGATACTTGGTGGTAATGATCAGTTCACTAAGCCCACTTGGCTGCCCAATTTTCACTCTTCTAGGTTCAAGCGTTCGTTTCCAGTAACACTTTGAATTTTTACTTTTCACTCTGGTTTCTGCTATATAGATAGATGTGTTTGAAACTCTAAATCAAAAACGGTTTGTGCTAGCTCCTTGAAACTTGAGCAAATGAAGTAGTTCTAAGTTCTATCTCTATGGTTTGTTTCCTCTTGAAGTACCCCATGCAGAGACTGGCGAAAAACACTTTCATTTGAAAGGGGTTGCCAAGCTTCCAAAAAACTACTAGTTTGCTGAAATCTCAGCAAACATTTTTTCACCAAATCTTGATGATACTTGGTGGTAATGATCAGTTCACTAAGCCCACTTGGCTGCCCAATTTTTACTCTTCTAGGTTCAAGCGTTCGTTTCCAGTAACACTTTGAATTTTTAGGTTTCATTCTGTTTTCTGCTATATAGATAGATGTGTTTGAAACTCTAAATCAAACACGGTTTGTGGTAGCTCCTTGAAACTTGACCAAATGAAGTAGTTCTATGTTCGATGTCTATGGTTTGTTTCCTCTTGAAGTACACCATGCAGAAAAACACTTTCGTTTGAAAGAAAAGGCCAAGCTTCCAAAAAACTACTAGTTTGCTGAAATCTCAGCAAACATTTTTTCACCAAATCTTGATGATACTTGGTGGTAATGATCAGTTCACTAATCCCACTTGGCTGCCCAACTTTCACTCTTCTAGGTTCAAGCGTTCGTTTCCAGTAACAGTTTGAATTTTTAGGTTTCACTCTGTTTTCTGCTATATAGATAGATGTGTTTGAAACTCTAAATCAAACACGGTTTGTGCTAGCTCCGTGAAACTTGACAAAATGAAGTAGTTCTAAGTTCTATCTCTATGGTTTGTTTCCTCTTGAAGTACCCCATGCAGAGACTGGCGAAAAACACTTTCGTTTGAAAGGGGTTGCCAAGCTTCCAAAAAACTACTAGTTTGCTGAAATCTCAGCAAACATTTTTTCACCAAATCTTGATGATACTTGGTGGTAATGATCAGTTCACTAATCCCACTTGGCTGCCCAACTTTCACTCTTCTAGGTTCAAGCGTTCGTTTCCAGTAACAGTTTGAATTTTTAGGTTTCACTCTGTTTTCTGCTATATAGATAGATGTGTTTGAAACTCTAAATCAAACACGGTTTGTGCTAGCTCCGTGAAACTTGACAAAATGAAGTAGTACTAAGTTCTATCTCTATGGTTTGTTTCCTCTTGAAGTACCCCATGCAGAGACTGGCGAAAAACACTTTCATTTGAAAGGGGTTGCCAAGCTTCCAAAAAACTACTAGTTTGCTGAAATCTCAGCAAACATTTTTTCACCAATCTTGATGATACTTGGTGGTAATGATCAGTTCACTAAGCCCACTTGGCTGCCCAATTTTCACTCTTCTAGGTTCAAGCGTTCGTTTCCAGTAACACTTTGAATTTTTAGGTTTCTTCTGTTTTCTGTTATATAGATAGATGTGTTTGAAACTCTAAATCAAACACGGTTTGTGCTAGCTCCTTGAAACTTGACAAAATGAAGTAGTTCTAAGTTCTATAACTATGGTTTGTTTCCTTTTGAAGTACCCCATGCAGAGACTGGCGAAAAACACTTTCGTTTGAAAGGGGTTGCCAAGCTTCCAAAAAACTACTAGTTTGCTGAAATCTCAGCAAACATTTTTTCACCAAACTTGATGATACTTGGTGGTAATGATCAGTTCACTAATCCCACTTGGCTGCCCAACTTTCACTCTTCTAGGTTCAAGCGTTCGTTTCCAGTAACAGTTTGAATTTTTAGGTTTCACTCTGTTTTCTGTTATATAGATAGATGTGTTTGAAACTCTAAATCAAACACGGTTTGTGCTAGCTCCGTGAAACTTGACAAAATGAAGTAGTTCTAAGTTCTATCTCTATGGTTTGTTTCCTCTTGAAGTACCCCATGCAGAGACTGGCGAAGAACACTTTCGTTTGAAAGGGGTTGAAAGCTTCCAAAAAACTACTAGTTTGCTGCAATCTCAGCAAACATTTTTTCACCAAATCTTGATGATACTTGGTGGTAATGATCAGTTCACTAAGCCCACTTGGCTGCCCAATTTTCACTCTTCTAGGTTCAAGCGTTCGTTTCCAGTAACACTTTGAATTTTTAGGTTTCACTCTGGTTTCTGCTATATAGATAGATGTGTTTGAAACTCTAAATCAAAAACGGTTTGTGCTAGCTCCTTGAAACTTGAGCAAATGAAGTAGTTCTAAGTTCTATCTCTATGGTTTGTTTCCTCTTGAAGTACCCCATGCAGAGACTGGCGAAAAACACTTTCATTTGAAAGGGGTTGCCAAGCTTCCAAAAAACTACTAGTTTGCTGAAATCTCAGCAAACATTTTTTCACCAAATCTTGATGATACTTGGTGGTAATGATCAGTTCACTAAGCCCACTTGGCTGCCCAATTTTTACTCTTCTAGGTTCAAGCGTTCGTTTCCAGTAACAGTGTGAATTTTTAGGTTTCACTCTGTTTTCTGCTATATAGATAGATGTGTTTGAAACTCTAAATCAAACACGGTTTGTGCTAGCTCCGTGAAACTTGACAAAATGAAGTAGTTCTAAGTTCTATCTCTATGGTTTGTTTCCTCTTGAAGTACCCCATGCAGAGACTGGCGAAGAACACTTTCTTTGAAAGGGGTTGCCAAGCTTCCAAAAAACTACTAGTTTGCTGAAATCTCAGCAAACATTTTTTCACCAAATCTTGATGATACTTGGTGGTAATGATCAGTTCACTAATCCCACTTGGCTGCCCAACTTTCACTCTTCTAGGTTCAAGCGTTCGTTTCCAGTAACACTTTGAATTTTTAGGTTTCACTCTGTTTTCTGTTATATAGATAGATGTTTTTGAAACTCTAAACAAATACGGTTTGTGCTAGCTCCTTGAAACTTGACAAAATGAAGTAGTTCTAAGTTCTATCTCTATGGTTTGTTTCCTCTTTAAGTACCCCATGCAGAGACTGGCGAAGAACACTTTCTTTGAAAGGGGTTGCCAAGCTTCCAAAAAACTACTCGTTTGCTGAAATCTCAGCAAACATTTTTTCACCAAATCTTGATGATACTTGGTGGTAATGATCAGTTCACTAAGCCCACTTGGCTGCCCAATTTTCACTCTTCTAGGTTCAAGAGTTCGTTTCCAGTAACACTTTGAAATTTTAGGTTTCACTCTGTTTTCTGCTATATAGATAGATGTGTTTGAAACTCTAAATCAAACACGGTTTGTGCTAGCTCCGTGAAACTTGACAAAATGAAGTAGTTCTAAGTACTATCTCTATGGTTTGTTTCCTCTTGAAGTACCCCATGCAGAGACTGGCGAAAAACACTTTCGTTTGAAAGGGGTTGCCAAGCTTCCAAAAAACTACTAGTTTGCTGAAATCTCAGCAAACATTTTTTCACCAAATCTTGATGATACTTGGTGGTAATGATCAGTTCACTAAGCCCACTTGGCTGCCCAACTTTCACTCTTCTAGGTTCAAGCGTTCGTTTCCAGTAACACTTTGAATTTTTAGGTTTCACTCTGTTTTCTGCTATATAGATAGATGTCTTTGAAACTCTAAATCAAACACGGTTTGTGCTAGCTCCTTGAAACTTGAACAAATGAAGTAGTTCTAAGTTCTATCTCTATGGTTTGTTTCCTCTTGAAGTACCCCATGCAGAGCCTGGCGAAAAACACTTTCGTTTGAAAGGGGTTGCCAAGCTTCCAAAAAACTACTAGTTTGCTGAAATCTCAGCAAACATTTTTTCACCAAAACTTGATGATACTTGGTGGTAATGATCAGTTCACTAAGCCCACTTGGCTGCCCAATTTTTACTCTTCTAGGTTCAAGCGTTTGTTTCCAGTAACACTTTGAAATTTTAGGTTTCACTCTGTTTTCTGCTATATAGATAGATGTGTTTGAAACTCTAAATCAAACACGGTTTGTGCTAGCTCCTTGAAACTTGACAAAATGAAGTAGTTGTAAGTTCTATCTCTATGGTTTGTTTCCTCTTGAAGTACCCCATGCAGAGACTGGCGAAAAACACTTTCGTTTGAAAGGGGTTGCTAAGCTTCCAAAAAACTACTAGTTTGCTGAAATCTCAGCAAACATTTTTTCACCAAATCTTGATGATACTTGGTGGTAATGATCAGTTCACTAATCCCACTTGGCTGCCCAACTATCACTCTTCTAGGTTCAAGCGTTCGTTTCCAGTAACACTTCTAATTTTTAGGTTTCACTCTGTTTTCTGTTATATAGATAGATGTGTTTGAAACTCTAAATCAAACACGGTTTGTGCTAGCTCCTTGAAACTTGACAAAATGAAGTAGTTCTAAGTTCTATCTCTATGGTTTGTTTCCTCTTGAAGTACCCCATGCAGAGACTGGCGAAAAACACTTTCGTTTGAAAGGGGTTGCCAAGCTTCCAAAAAACTACTAGTTTGCTGAAATCTCAGCAAACATTTTTTCACCAATCTTGATGATACTTGGTGGTAATGATCAGTTCACTAAGCCCACTTGGCTGCCCAATTTTCACTCTTTTAGGTTCAAGGGTTCGTTTCCAGTAACACTTTGAATTTTTAGGTTTCACTCTGTTTTCTGCTATATAGATAGATGTGTTTGAAACTCTAAATCAAACACGGTTTGTGCTAGCTCCGTGAAACTTGACAAAATGAAGTAGTTCTAAGTTCTATCTCTATGGTTTGTTTTCTCTTGAAGTACCCCATGCAGAGACAGCCGAAGAACACTTTCGTTTGAAAGGGGTTGCCAAGCTTCCAAAAAACTTCACGTTTGCTGAAATCTCAGCAAACATTTTTCACCAAATCTTGATGATACTTGGTGGTAATGATCAGTTCACTAAGCCCACTTGGCTGCCCAATTTTCACTCTTCTAGGTTCAAGCGTTCGTTTCCAGTAACACTTTGAATTTTTAGGTTTCACTCTGTTTTCTGTTATATAGATAGATGTGTTTGAAACTCTAAATCAAACACGGTTTGTGCTAGCTCCTTGAAACTTGACAAAATGAAGTAGTTCTAAGTTCTATAACTATGGTTTGTTTCCTTTTGAAGTACCCCATGCAGAGACTGGCGAAAAACACTTTCGTTTGAAAGGGGTTGCCAAGCTTCCAAAAAACTACTAGTTTGCTGAAATCTCAGCAAACATTTTTTCACCAAACTTGATGATACTTGGTGGTAATGATCAGTTCACTAATCCCACTTGGCTGCCCAACTTTCACTCTTCTAGGTTCAAGCGTTCGTTTCCAGTAACAGTTTGAATTTTTAGGTTTCACTCTGTTTTCTGTTATATAGATAGATGTGTTTGAAACTCTAAATCAAACACGGTTTGTGCTAGCTCCGTGAAACTTGACAAAATGAAGTAGTTCTAAGTTCTATCTCTATGGTTTGTTTCCTCTTGAAGTACCCCATGCAGAGACTGGCGAAGAACACTTTCGTTTGAAAGGGGTTGCCAAGCTTCCAAAAAACTACTAGTTTGCTGAAATCTCAGCAAACATTTTTTCACCAAATCTTGATGATACTTGGTGGTAATGATCAGTTCACTAAGCCCACTTGGCTGCCCAATTTTCACTCTTCTAGGTTCAAGCGTTCGTTTCCAGTAACACTTTGAATTTTTAGGTTTCACTCTGGTTTCTGCTATATAGATAGATGTGTTTGAAACTCTAAATCAAAAACGGTTTGTGCTAGCTCCTTGAAACTTGAGCAAATGAAGTAGTTCTAAGTTCTATCTCTATGGTTTGTTTCCTCTTGAAGTACCCCATGCAGAGACTGGCGAAAAACACTTTCATTTGAAAGGGGTTGCCAAGCTTCCAAAAAACTACTAGTTTGCTGAAATCTCAGCAAACATTTTTTCACCAAATCTTGATGATACTTGGTGGTAATGATCAGTTCACTAAGCCCACTTGGCTGCCCAATTTTTACTCTTCTAGGTTCAAGCGTTCGTTTCCAGTAACAGTGTGAATTTTTAGGTTTCACTCTGTTTTCTGCTATATAGATAGATGTGTTTGAAACTCTAAATCAAACACGGTTTGTGCTAGCTCCGTGAAACTTGACAAAATGAAGTAGTTCTAAGTTCTATCTCTATGGTTTGTTTCCTCTTGAAGTACCCCATGCAGAGACTGGCGAAGAACACTTTCTTTGAAAGGGGTTGCCAAGCTTCCAAAAAACTACTAGTTTGCTGAAATCTCAGCAAACATTTTTTTCACCAAATCTTGATGATACTTGGTGGTAATGATCAGTTCACTAATCCCACTTGGCTGCCCAACTTTCACTCTTCTAGGTTCAAGCGTTCGTTTCCAGTAACACTTTGAATTTTTAGGTTTCACTCTGTTTTCTGTTATATAGATAGATGTTTTTGAAACTCTAAACAAATACGGTTTGTGCTAGCTCCTTGAAACTTGACAAAATGAAGTAGTTCTAAGTTCTATCTCTATGGTTTGTTTCCTCTTTAAGTACCCCATGCAGAGACTGGCGAAGAACACTTTCTTTGAAAGGGGTTGCCAAGCTTCCAAAAAACTACTAGTTTGCTGAAATCTCAGCAAACATTTTTTCACCAAATCTTGATGATACTTGGTGGTAATGATCAGTTCACTAAGCCCACTTGGCTGCCCAATTTTCACTCTTCTAGGTTCATGCGTTCGTTTCCAGTAACACTTTGAATTTTTAGGTTTCACTCTGTTTTCTGCTATATAGATAGATGTGTTTGAAACTCTAAATCAAACACGGTTTGTGCTAGCTCCGTGAAACTTGAGCAAATGAAGTAGTTCTAAGTTCTATCTCTATGGTTTGTTTCCTCTTGAAGTACCCCATGCAGAGACTGGGGAAAAACACTTTCATTTGAAAGGGGTTGCCAAGCTTCCAAAAAACTACTAGTTTGCTGAAATCTCAGCAAACATTTTTTCACCAAATCTTGATGATACTTGGGGGTAATGATCAGTTCACTAAGCCCATTTGGCTGCCCAACTTTCACTCTTCTAGGTTCAAGCGTTCGTTTCCAGTAACAGTTTGAATTTTTAGGTTTCACTCTGTTTTCTGCTATATAGATAGATGTGTTTGAAACTCTAAATCAAACACGGTTTGTGCTAGCTCCGTGAAACTTGACAAAATGAAGTAGTTCTAAGTTCTATCTCTATGGTTTGTTTCCTCTTGAAGTACCCCATGCAGAGACTGGCGAAGAACACTTTCGTTTGAAAGGGGTTGCCAAGCTTCCAAAAAACTACTCGTTTGCTGAAATCTCAGCAAACATTTTTTCACCAAAACTTGATGATACTTGGTGGTAATGATCAGTTCACTAAGCCCACTTGGCTGCCCAATTTTCACTCTTCTAGGTTCAAGAGTTCGTTTCCAGTAACACTTTGAAATTTTAGGTTTCACTCTGTTTTCTGCTATATAGATAGATGTGTTTGAAACTCTAAATCAAACACGGTTTGTGCTAGCTCCGTGAAACTTGACAAAATGAAGTAGTTCTAAGTTCTATCTCTATGGTTTGTTTCCTCTTGAAGTACCCCATGCAGAGACTGGCGAAAAACACTTTCGTTTGAAAGGGGTTGCCAAGCTTCCAAAAAACTACTAGTTTGCTGAAATCTCAGCAAACATTTTTTCACCAAATCTTGATGATACTTGGTGGTAATGATCAGTTCACTAAGCCCACTTGGCTGCCCAACTTTCACTCTTCTAGGTTCAAGCGTTCGTTTCCAGTAACACTTTGAATTTTTAGGTTTCACTCTGTTTTCTGCTATATAGATAGATGTCTTTGAAACTCTAAATCAAACACGGTTTGTGCTAGCTCCATGAAACTTGAACAAATGAAGTAGTTCTAAGTTCTATCTCTATGGTTTGTTTCCTCTTGAAGTACCCCATGCAGAGACTGGCGAAAAACACTTTCGTTTTAAAGGGGTTGCCAAGCTTTCAAAAAACTACTAGTTTGCTGAAATCTCAGCAAACATTTTTTCACCAAAACTTGATGATACTTGGTGGTAATGATCAGTTCACTAAGCCCACTTGGCTGCCCAATTTTTACTCTTCTAGGTTCAAGCGTTTGTTTCCAGTAACACTTTGAAATTTTAGGTTTCACTCTGTTTTCTGCTATATAGATAGATGTGTTTGAAACTCTAAATCAAACACGGTTTGTGCTAGCTCCTTGAAACTTGACAAAATGAAGTAGTTCTAAGTTCTATCTCTATGGTTTGTTTCCTCTTGAAGTACCCCATGCAGAGACTGGCGAAAAACACTTTCGTTTGAAAGGGGTTGCTAAGCTTCCAAAAAACTACTAGTTTGCTGAAATCTCAGCAAACATTTTTTCACCAAATCTTGATGATACTTGGTGGTAATGATCAGTTCACTAATCCCACTTGGCTGCCCAATTTTTATTCTTCTAGGTTGAAGCATTCGTTTCCAGTAAAAGTTTGAATTTTTAGGTTTCACTCTGTTTTCTCCTACATAGATAGCTGTGTTTGGAATTCTAAATCAAACACGGTTTGTGCTAGCTCCTTGAAACTTGACCAAATGAAGTAGTTCTATGTTCTATCTCTATGGTTTGTTTCCTCTTGAAGTACCCCATGCAGAGACTGGCGAAAAACACTTTCATTTGAAAGGGGTTGCCAAGCTTCCAAAAAACTACTAGTTTGCTCAAATCTCAGCAAACATTTTTTCACCAAATCTTGATGATACTTGGTGGTAATGATCAGTTCACTAAGCCCACTTGGCTGCCCAACTTTCACTCTTCTAGGTTCAAGCGTTCGTTTCCAGTAACAGTTTGAATTTTTAGGTTTCACTCTGTTTTCTGTTATATAGATAGATGTGTTTGAAACTCTAAATCAAACACGGTTTGTGCTAGCTCCGTGAAACTTGACAAAATGAAGTAGTTCTAAGTTCTATCTCTATGGTTTGTTTCCTCTTGAAGTACCCCATGCAGAGACTGGCGAAGAACACTTTCGTTTGAAAGGGGTTGCCAAGCTTCCAAAAAACTACTCGTTTGCTGAAATCTCAGCAAACATTTTTTCACCAAAACTTGATAATACTTGGTGGTAATGATCAGTTCACTAAGCCCACTTGGCTGCCCAATTTTCACTGTTCTAGGTTCAAGAGTTCGTTTCCAGTAACACTTTGAAATTTTAGGTTTCACTCTGTTTTCTGCTATATACATAGATGTGTTTGAAACTCTAAATCAAACACGGTTTGTGCTAGCTCCGTGAAACTTGACAAAATGAAGTAGTTCTAAGTTCTATCTCTATGGTTTGTTTCCTCTTGAAGTATCCCATGCAGAGACTGGCGATAAACACTTTCGTTTGAAAGGGGTTGCCAAGCTTCCAAAAAACTACTAGTTTGCTGAAATCTCAGCAAATATTTTTTCACCAAATCTTGATGATACTTGGTGGTAATGATCAGTTCACTAAGCCCACTTGGCTGCCCAATTTTCACTCTTCTAGGTTCAAGCGTTCGTTTCCAGTAACACTTTGAATTTTTAGGTTTCACTCTGTTTTCTGCTATATAGATAGATGTGTTTGAAACTCTAAATCAAACACGGTTTGTGCTAGCTCCGTGAAACTTGACAAAATGAAGTAGTTCTAAGTTCTATCTCTATGGTTTGTTTCCTCTTGAAGTACCCCATGCAGAGACTGGCGAAGAACACTTTCTTTGAAAGGGGTTGCCAAGCTTCCAAAAAAATACTAGTTTGCTGAAATCTCAGCAAACATTTTTTTCACCAAATCTTGATGATACTTGGTGGTAATGATCAGTTCACTAATCCCACTTGGCTGCCCAACTTTCACTCTTCTAGGTTCAAGCGTTCGTTTCCAGTAACACTTTGAATTTTTAGGTTTCACTCTGTTTTCTGTTATATAGATAGATGTTTTTGAAACTCTAAACAAATACGGTTTGTGCTAGCTCCTTGAAACTTGACAAAATGAAGTAGTTCTAAGTTCTATCTCTATGGTTTGTTTCCTCTTTAAGTACCCCATGCAGAGACTGGCGAAGAACACTTTCTTTGAAAGGGGTTGCCAAGATTCCAAAAAACTACTAGTTTGCTGAAATCTCAGCAAACATTTTTTCACCAAAACTTGATGATACTTGGTGGTAATGATCAGTTCACTAAGCCCACTTGGCTGCCCAATTTTTACTCTTCTAGGTTCAAGCGTTTGTTTCCAGTAACACTTTGAAATTTTAGGTTTCACTCTGTTTTCTGCTATATAGATAGATGTGTTTGAAACTCTAAATCAAACACGGTTTGTGCTAGCTCCTTGAAACTTGACAAAATGAAGTAGTTGTAAGTTCTATCTCTATGGTTTGTTTCCTTTTGAAGTACCCCATGCAGAGACTGGCGAAAAACACTTTCGTTTGAAAGGGGTTGCTAAGCTTCCAAAAAACTACTAGTTTGCTGAAATCTCAGCAAACATTTTTTCACCAAATCTTGATGATACTTGGTGGTAATGATCAGTTCACTAATCCCACTTGGCTGAACAATTTTTATTCTTCTAGGTTGAAGCATTCGTTTCCAGTAACAGTTTGAATTTTTAGGTTTCACTCTGTTTTCTCCTACATAGATAGCTGTGTTTGGAATTCTAAATCAAACACGGTTTGTGCTAGCTCCTTGAAACTTGACAAAATGAAGTAGTTCTAAGTTCTATCTCTATGGTTTGTTTCCTCTTGAAGTACCCCATGCAGAGACTGGCGAAAAACACTTTCGTTTGAAAGGGGTTGCCAAGCTTCCAAAAAACTTCTCGTTTACTGAAATCTCAGCAAACATTTTTTCACCAAATCTTGATGATACTTGGTGGTAATGATCAGTTCACTAATCCCACTTGGCTGCCCAACTTTCACTCTTCTAGGTTCAAGCGTTCGTTTCCAGTAACAGTTTGAATTTTTAGGTTTCACTCTGTTTTCTGTTATATAGATAGATGTGTTTGAAACTCTAAATCAAACACGGTTTGTGCTAGCTCCGTGAAACTTGACAAAATGAAGTAGTTCTAAGTTCTATCTCTATGGTTTGTTTCCTCTTGAAGTACCCCATGCAGAGACTGGCGAAGAACACTTTCGTTTGAAAGGGGGTGCCAAGCTTCCAAAAAACTACTAGTTTGCTGAAATCTCAGCAAACATTTTTTCACCAAATCTTGACGATACTTGGTGGTAATGATCAGTTCACTAAGACCACTTGGCTGCCCAATTTTCACTCTTCTAGGTTCATGCGTTCGTTTCCAGTAACAGTTTGAATTTTTAGGTTTCACTCTGTTTTCTGCTATATAGATAGATGTGTTTGAAACTCTAAATCAAACACGGTTTGTGCTAGCTCCTTGAAACTTGAGCAAATGAAGTAGTTCTAAGTTCTATCTCTATGGTTTGTTTCCTCTTGAAGTACCCCATGCAGAGACTGGCGAAAAACACTTTCATTTGAAAGGGGTTGCCAAGCTTCCAAAAAACTACTAGTTTGCTGAAATCTCAGCAAACATTTTTTCACCAAATCTTGATGATACTTGGTGGTAATGATCAGTTCACTAAGCCCACTTGGCTGCCCAACTTTCACTCTTCTAGGTTAAAGCGTTCGTTTCCAGTAACAGTTTGAATTTTTAGGTTTCACTCTGTTTTCTGCTATATAGATAGATGTGTTTGAAACCCTAAATCAAACACGGTTTGTGCTAGCTCCGTGAAACTTGACAAAATGAAGTAGTTCTAAGTTCTATCTCTATGGTTTGTTTCCTCTTGAAGTACCCCATGCAGAGACTGGCGAAGAACACTTTCGTTTGAAAGGGGTTGCCAAGCTTCCAAAAAACTACTCGTTTGCTGAAATCTCATCAAACATTTTTTCACCAAAACCTGATGATACTTGGTGGTAATGATCAGTTCACTAAGCCCACTTGGCTGCCCAATTTTCACTCTTCTAGGTTCAAGAGTTCGTTTCCAGTAACACTTTGAAATTTTAGGTTTCACTCTGTTTTCTGCTATATAGATAGATGTGTTTGAAACTCTAAATCAAACACGGTTTGTGCTAGCTCCGTGAAACTTGACAAAATGAAGTAGTTCTAAGTTCTATCTCTATGGTTTGTTTCCTCTTGAAGTACCCCATGCAGAGACTGGCGAAAAACACTTTCGTTTGAAAGGGGTTGCCAAGCTTCCAAAAAACTACTAGTGTTCTGAAATCTCAGCAAACATTTTTTCACCAAATCTTGATGATACTTGGTGGTAATGATCAGTTCACTAAGCCCACTTGGCTGCCAAATTTTCACTCTTCTAGGTTCAAGCGTTCGTTTCCAGTAACACTTTGAATTTTTAGGTTTCACTCTGTTTTCTGCTATATAGATAGATGTCTTTGAAACTCTAAATCAAACACGGTTTGTGCTAGCTCCTTGAAACTTGAACAAATGAAGTAGTTCTAAGTTCTATCTCTATGGTTTGTTTCCTCTTGAAGTACCCCATGCAGAGACTGGCGAAAAACACTTTCGTTTTAAAGGGGTTGCCAAGCTTCCAAAAAACTACTAGTTTGCTGAAATCTCAGCAATCTTTTTTTCACCAAAACTTGATGATACTTGGTGGTAATGATCAGTTCACTAAGCCCACTTGGCTGCCCAATTTTTACTCTTCTAGGTTCAAGCGTTCGTTTCCAGTAACACTTTGAAATTTTAGGTTTCACTCTGTTTTCTGCTATATAGATAGATGTGTTTGAACTCTAAATCAAACACGGTTTGTGCTAGCTCCTTGAAACTTGACAAAATGAAGTAGTTGTAAGTTCTATCTCTATGGTTTGTTTCCTCTTGAAGTACCCCATGCAGAGACTGGTGAAAAACACTTTCGTTTGAAAGGGGTTGCTAAGCTTCCAAAAAACTACTAGTTTGCTGAAATCTCAGCAAACATTTTTTCACCAAATCTTGATGATACTTGGTGGTAATGATCAGTTCACTAATCCCACTTGGCTGCCCAATTTTTATTCTTCTAGGTTGAAGCATTCGTTTCCAGTAACAGTTTGAATTTTTAGGTTTCACTCTGTTTTCTGCTATATAGATAGATGTCTCCAAACTCTAAATCAAACACGGTTTGTGCTAGCTCCGTGAAACTTGACAAAATGAAGTAGTTCTAAGTTCTATCTCTATGGTTTGTTTCCTCTTGAAGTACCCCATGCAGAGACTGGCGAAAAACACTTTCGTTTGAAAGGGGTTGCCAAGCTTCCAAAAAACTTCTCGTTTGCTGAAATCTCAGCAAACATTTTTTCACCAAATCTTGATGATACTTGGTGGTAATGATCAGTTCACTAATCCCACTTGGCTACCCAATTTTTATTCTTCTAGGTGAAGCATTCGTTTCCAGTAACAGTTTGAATTTTTATTTTTCACTCTGTTTTCTCCTACATAGATAGCTGTGTTTGGAATTCTAAATCAAACATGGTTTGTGCTAGCTCCTTGAAACTTGACCAAATGAAGTAGTTCTAAGTTCTATCTCTATGGTTTCTTTCCTCTTGTAGTACTCCATGCAGAGACTGGCGAAAAACACTTTCATTTGAAAGGGGTTGCCAAGCTTCCAAAAAACTACTAGTTTGCTGAAATCTCAGCAAACATTTTTTTACCAAATCTTGATGATACTTGGTGGTAATGATCAGTTCACTAAGCCCACTTGGCTGCCCAATTTTTACTCTTCTAGGTTCAAGCGTTCGTTTCCAGTAACACTTTGAATTTTTAGGTTTCACTCTGTTTTCTGCTATATAGATAGATGTGTTTGAAACTCTAAATCAAACACGGTTTGGGCTAGCTCCTTGAAACTTTACCAAATGAAGTAGTCTCTATGGTTTGTTTCGTCTTGAAGTACACCATGCAGAGACAGGCGAAAAACACTTTCGTTTGAAAGGGGTGGCCAAGCTTCCAAAAAACTACTAGTTTGCTGAAATCTCAGCAAAACTTTTTTCACCAAATCTTGATGATACTTGGTGGTAATGATCAGTTCACTAATCTCACTTGGCTGCCCAACTTTCACTCTTCTAGGTTCAAGCGTTCGTTTCCAGTAACACTTGGAATTTTTAGGTTTCACTCTGTTTTCTGCTGTATAGATAGATGTGTTTGAAACTCTAAATCAAACACAGTTTGTGCTAGCTCCGTGAAACTTGACAAAATGAAGTAGTCCTAAGTTCTATCTCTATGGTTTCTTTCCTCTTGAAGTACCCCATGCAGAGACTGGCGAAAAAAACTTTCGTTTGAAAGGGGTTGCCAAGCTTCCAAAAAACTACTAGTTTGCTGAAATCTCAGCAAACATTTTTTCACCAAAACTTGATGATACTTGGTGGTAATGATCAGTTCACTAATCCCACTTGGCTGCCCAACTTTCACTCTTCTAGGTTCAAGCGTTCGTTTCCAGTAACACTTTGAATTTTTAGGTTTCACTCTGTTTTCTGCTATATAGACAGATGTGTTTGAAACTCTAAATCAAACACGGTTTGTGCTAGCTCCTTGAAACTTTACCAAATGAAGTAGTCCTAAGTTCTATTTCTATGGCTTGTTTCCTCTTGAAGTACCCCATACAGAGACTGGCGAAAAACACTTTCGTTTGAAAGGGGTTGCCAAGCTTCCAAAAAACTACTAGTTTGCTGAAATCTCAGCAAACCTTTTTTCACCAAATCTTGATGATACTTGGTGGTAATGATCAGTTCACTAATCCCACTTGGCTGCCCAATTTTTATTCTTCTAGTTTGAAGCATTCATTTCCAGTAACAGTTTGAATTTTTAGGTTTCACTCTGTTTTCTCCTACATAGATAGCTGTTTTTGAAATTCTAAATCAAACATGGTTTGTGCTAGCTCCTTGAAACTTGACCAAATGAAGTAGTTCTAAGTTCTATCTCTATGGTTTGTTTCCTCTTGAAGTACCCCATGCAGTGACTGGCGAAAAACACTTTCGTTTGAAAGGGGTTGCCAAGCTTCCAAAAAACTACTAGTTTGCAGAAATCTCAGCAAACATTTTTTCACCAAAACTTGATGATACTTGGTGGTAATGATCAGTTCTCTAATCCCACTTGGCTGCCCAACTTTCACTCTTCTAGGTTCAAGCTTTCGTTTCCAGTAACACTTTGAATTTTTAGGTTTCACTCTGTTTTCTGCTATATAGATAGATGTGTTTGAAACTCTAAATCAAAAACGGTTTGTGCTAGCTCCTTGAAACTTGACTAAATGAAGTAGTTCTAAGTTCTATCTCTATGATTTGTTTCCTCTTGAAGTACCCCATGCAGAGACTGGCGAAAAACACTTTCGTTTGAAAGGGGTTGCCAAGCTTCCAAAAAACTACTAGTTTGCTGAAATCTCAGCAAACATTTTTTCACCAAAACTTGATGATACTTGGTGGTAATGATCAGTTCACTAAGCCCACTTGGCTGCCCAATTTTCACTCTTCTAGGTTCAAGCGTTCGTTTCCAGTAACACTTTGAATTTTTAGGTTTCACTCTGTTTTCTGCTATATAGATAGATGTCTTTGAAACTCTAAATCAAACACGGTTTGTGCTAGCTCCTTGAAACTTGAACAAATGAAGTAGTTCTAAGTTCTATCTCTATGGTTTGTTTCCTCTTGAAGTACCCCATGCAGAGACTGGCGAAAATCACTTTCGTTTTAAAGGGGTTGCCAAGCTTAAAAAAAACTACTAGTTTGCTGAAATCTCAGCAAACATTTTTTCACCAAAACTTGATGATACTTGGTGGTAATGATCAGTTCACTAAGCCCACTTGGCTGCCCAATTTTTACTCTTCTAGGTTCAAGCGTTCGTTTCCAGTAACACTTTGAAATTTTAGGTTTCACTCTGTTTTCTGCTATATAGATAGATGTGTTTGAAACTCTAAATCAAACACGGTTTGTGCTAGCTCCTTGAAACTTGACAAAATGAAGTAGTTGTAAGTTCTATCTCTATGGTTTGTTTCCTCTTGAAGTACCCCATGCAGAGACTGGCGAAAAACACTTTCGTTTGAAAGGGGTTGCTAAGCTTCCAAAAAACTACTAGTTTGCTGAAATCTCAGCAAACATTTTTTCACCAAATCTTGATGATACTTGGTGGTAATGATCAGTTCACTAATCCCACTTGGCTGCCCAATTTTTATTCTTCTAGGTTGAAGCATTCGTTTCCAGTAACAGTTTGAATTTTTAGGTTTCACTCTGTTTTCTCCTACATAGATAGCTGTGTTTGGAATTCTAAATCAAACACGGTTTGTGCTAGCTCCTCGAAACTTGACCAAATGAAGTAGTTCTAAGTTCTATCTCTATGGTTTGTTTCCTCTTGAAGTACCCCATGCAGAGACTGACGAAAAACACTTTCATTTGAAAGGGGTTGCCAAGCTTCCAAAAAACTACTAGTTTGCTGAAATCTCAGCAAACATTTTTTCACCAAATCTTGATGATACTTGGTGGTAATGATCAGTTCACTAAGCCCACTTGCTGCCCAACTTTCACTCTTCTAGGTTCAAGCGTTCGTTTCCAGTAACAGTTTGAATTTTTAGTTTTCACTCTGTTTTCTGCTATATAGATAGATGTCTCGAAACTCTAAATCAAACACGGTTTGTGCTAGCTCCGTGAAACTTGACAAAATGAAGTAGTTCTAAGTTCTATCTCTATGGTTTGTTTCCTCTTGAAGTACCCCATGCAGAGACTGGCGAAAAACACTTTCGTTTGAAAGGGGTTGCCAAGCTTCCAAAAAACTTCTCGTTTGCTGAAATCTCAGCAAACATTTTTTCACCAAATCTTGATGATACTTGGTGGTAATGATCAGTTCACTAAGCCCACTTGGCTGCCCAACTTTCACTCTTCTAGGTTCAAGCATTCGTTTCCAGTAACAGTTTGAATTTTTAGGTTTCACTCTGTTTTCTGTTATATAGATAGATGTGTTTGAAACTCTAAATCAAACACGGTTTGTGCTAGCTCCGTGAAACTTGACAAAATGAAGTAGTTCTAAGTTCTATCTCTATGGTTTGTTTCCTCTTGAAGTACGCCATGCAGAGACTGGCGAAGAACACTTTCGTTTGAAAGGGGTTGCCAAGCTTCCAAAAAACTACTAGTTTGCTGAAATCTCAGCAAACATTTTTTCACCAAATCTTGATGATACTTGGTGGTAATGATCAGTTCACTAAGACCACTTGGCTGCCCAATTTTCACTCTTCTAGGTTCATGCGTTCGTTTCCAGTAACACTTTGAATTTTTAGGTTTCACTCTGTTTTCTGCTATATAGATAGATGTGTTTGAAACTCTAAATCAAACACGGTTTGTGCTAGCTCCTTGAAACTTGAGCAAATGAAGTAGTTCTAAGTTCTATCTCTATGGTTTGTTTCCTCTTGAAGTACCCCATGCAGAGACTGGCGAAAAACACTTTCATTTGAAAGGGTTGCCAAGCTTCCAAAAAACTACTAGTTTGCTGAAATCTCAGCAAACATTTTTTCACCAAATCTTGATGATACTTGGTGGTAATGATCAGTTCACTAAGCCCACTTGGCTGCCCAACTTTCACTCTTCTAGGTTCAAGCGTTCATTTCCAGTAACAGTTTGAATTTTTAGGTTTCACTCTGTTTTCTGCTATATAGATAGATGTGTTTGAAACTCTAAATCAAACAAGGTTTGTGCTAGCTCCGTGAAACTTGACAAAATGAAGTAGTTCTAAGTTCTATCTCTATGGTTTGTTTCCTCTTGAAGTACCCCATGCAGAGACTGGCGAAGAACACTTTCGTTTGAAAGGGGTTGCCAAGCTTCCAAAAAACTACTCGTTTGCTGAAATCTCAGCAAACATTTTTTCACCAAAACTTGATGATACTTGGTGGTAATGATCAGTTCACTAAGCCCACTTGGCTGCCCAATTTTCACTCTTCTAGGTTCAAGAGTTCGTTTCCAGTAACACTTTGAAATTTTAGGTTTCACTCTGTTTTCTGCTATATAGATAGATGTGTTTGAAACTCTAAATCAAACACGGTTTGTGCTAGCTCCGTGAAACTTGACAAAATGAAGTAGTTCTAAGTTCTATCTCTATGGTTTGTTTCCTCTTGAAGTACCCCATGCAGAGACTGGCGAAAAACACTTTCGTTTGAAAGGGGTTGCCAAGCTTCCAAAAAACTACTAGTTTGCTGAAATCTCAGCAAACATTTTTTCACCAAATCTTGATGATACTTGGTGGTAATGATCAGTTCACTAAGCCCACTTGGCTGCCCAATTTTCACTCTTCTAGGTTCAAGCGTTCGTTTCCAGTAACACTTTGAATTTTTAGGTTTCACTCTGTTTTCTGCTATATAGATAGATGTCTTTGAAACTCTAAATCAAACACGGTTTGTGCTAGCTCCTTGAAACTTGAACAAATGAAGTAGTTCTAAGTTCTATCTCTATGGTTTGTTTCCTCTTGAAGTACCCCATGGAGAGACTGGCGAAAAACACTTTCGTTTTAAAGGGGTTGCCAAGCTTCCAAAAAACTACTAGTTTGCTGAAATCTCAGCAAACTTTTTTTCACCAAAACTTGATGATACTTGGTGGTAATGATCAGTTCACTAAGCCCACTTGGCTGCCCAATTTTTACTCTTCTAGGTTCAAGCGTTCGTTTCCAGTAACACTTTGAAATTTTAGGTTTCACTCTGTTTTCTGCTATTTAGATACATGTGTTTGAACTCTAAATCAAACACGGTTTGTGCTAGCTCCTTGAAACTTGACAAAATGAAGTAGTTGTAAGTTCTATCTCTATGGTTTGTTTCCTCTTGAAGTACCCCATGCAGAGACTGGTGAAAAACACTTTCGTTTGAAAGGGGTTCCTAAGCTTCCAAAAAACTACTAGTTTGCTGAAATCTCAGGAAACATTTTTTCACCAAATCTTGATGATACTTGGTGGTAATGATCAGTTCACTAATCCCACTTGGCTGCCCAATTATTATTCTTCTAGGTTGAAGCATTCGTTTCCAGTAACAGTTTGAATTTTTATTTTTCACTCTGTTTTCTCCTACATAGATAGCTGTGTTTGGAATTCTAAATCAAACATGGTTTGTGCTAGCTCCTTGAAACTTGACCAAATGAAGTAGTTCTAAGTTCTATCTCTATGGTTTGTTTCCTCTTGTAGTACTCCATGCAGAGACTGGCGAAAAACACTTTCATTTGAAAGGGGTTGCCAAGCTTCCAAAAAACTACTAGTTTGCTGAAATCTCAGCAAACATTTTTTTACCAAATCTTGATGATACTTGGTGGTAATGATCAGTTCACTAAGCCTACTTGGCTGCCCAATTTTTACTCTTCTAGGTTCAAGCGTTCGTTTCCAGTAACACTTTGAATTTTTAGGTTTCACTCTGTTTTCTGCTATATAGATAGATGTGTTTGAAACTCTAAATCAAACACGGTTTGTGCTAGCTCCTTGAAACTTTACCAAATGAAGTAGTCTCTATGGTTTGTTTCGTCTTGAAGTACACCATGCAGAGACTGGCGAAAAACACTTTCGTTAGAAAGGGGTGGCCAAGCTTCCAAAAAACTACTAGTTTGCTGAAATCTCAGCAAACCTTTTTCACCAAATCTTGATGATACTTGGTGGTAATTATCAGTTCACTAATCTCACTTGGCTGCCCAACTTTCACTCTTCTAGGTTCAAGCGATCGTTTCCAGTAACACTTGGAATTTTTATGTTTCACTCTGTTTTCTGCTGTATAGATAGATGTGTTTGAAACTCTAAATCAAACACAGTTTGTGCTAGCTCCGTGAAACTTGACAAAATGAAGTAGTCCTAAGTTCTATCTCTATGGTTTCTTTCCTCTTGAAGTACCCCATGCAGAGACTGGCGAAAAACACTTTCGTTTGAAAGGGGTTGCCAAGCTTCCAAAAAACTACTAGTTTGCTGAAATCTCAGCAAACATTTTTTCACCAAAACTTGATGATACTTGGTTGTAATGATCAGTTCACTAATCCCACTTGGCTGCCCAACTTTCACTCTTCTAGGTTGAAGCATTCGTTTCCAGTAACACTTTGAATTTTTAGGTTTCACTCTGTTTTCTGCTATATAGACAGATGTGTTTGAAACTCTAAATCAAACACGGTTTGTGCTAGCTCCTTGAAACTTTACCAAATGAAGTAGTCCTAAGTTCCATTTCTATGGCTTGTTTCCTCTTGAAGTACCCCATACAGAGACTGGCGAAAAACACTTTCGTTTGAAAGGGGTTGCCAAGCTTCCAAAAACTACTAGTTTGCTGAAATCTCAGCAAACCTTTTTTCACCAAATCTTGATGATACTTGGTGGTAATGATCAGTTCACTAATCCCACTTGGCTGCCCAATTTTTATTCTTCTAGTTTGAAGCATTCGTTTCCAGTAACAGTTTGAATTTTTAGGTTTCACTCTGTTTTCTCCTACATAGATAGCTGTTTTTGGAATTCTAAATCAAACATGGTTTGTGCTAGCTCCTTGAAACTTGACCAAATGAAGTAGTTCTAAGTTCTATCTCTATGGTTTGTTTCCTCTTGAAGTACCCCATGCAGTGACTGGCGAAAAACACTTTCGTTTGAAAGGGGTTGCCAAGCTTCCAAAAAACTACTAGTTTGCAGAAATCTCAGCAAACATTTTTTCACCAAAACTTGATGATACTTGGTGGTAATGATCAGTTCTCTTTCACTCTTCTAGGTTCAAGCGTTCGTTTCCAGTAACACTTTGAAATTTTAGGTTTCACTCTGTTTTCTCCTATATAGATAGATGTGTTTGAACTCTAAATCAAACACGGTTTGTGCTAGCTCCTTGAAACTTGACAAAATGAAGTAGTTGTAAGTTCTATCTCTATGGTTTGTTTCCTCTTGAAGTACCCCATGCAGAGACTGGTGAAAAACACTTTCGTTTGAAAGGGGTTGCTAAGCTTCCAAAAAACTACTAGTTTGCTGAAATCTCAGCAAACATTTTTCACCAAATCTTGATGATACTTGGTGGTAATGATCAGTTCACTAATCCCACTTGGCTGCCCAATTTTTATTCTTCTAGGTTGAAGCATTCGTTTCCAGTAACAGTTTGAATTTTTAGGTTTCACTCTGTTTTCTGCTATATAGATAGATGTCTCCAAACTCTAAATCAAACACGGTTTGTGCTAGCTCCTTGAAACTTGACAAAATGAAGTAGTTGTAAGTTCTATCTCTATGGTTTGTTTCCTCTTGAAGTACCCCATGCAGAGACTGGTGAAAAACACTTTCGTTTGAAAGGGGTTGCCAAGCTTCTAAAAAACTTCTCGTTTGCTGAAATCTCAGCAAACATTTTTTCACCAAATCTTGATGATACTTGGTGGTAATGATCAGTTCACTAGTCCCACTTGGCTACCCAATTTTTATTCTTCTAGGTGAAGCATTCGTTTCCAGTAACAGTTTGAATTTTTATTTTTCACTCTGTTTTCTCCTACATAGATAGCTGTGTTTGGAATTCTAAATCAAACATGGTTTGTGCTAGCTCCTTGAATCTTGACCAAATGAAGTAGTTCTAAGTTCTATCTCTATGGTTTGTTTCCTCTTGTAGTACTACATGCAGAGACTGGCGAAAAACACTTTCATTTGAAAGGGGTTGCCAAGCTTCCAAAAAACTACTAGTTTGCTGAAATCTCAGCAAACATTTTTTTACCAAATCTTGATGATACTTGGTGGTAATGATCAGTTCACTAAGCCCACTTGGCTACGCAATTTTTACTCTTCTAGGTTCAAGCGTTCGTTTCCAGTAATACTTTGAATTTTTAGGTTTCACTCTGTTTTCTGCTATATAGATAGATGTGTTTGAAACTCTAAATTAAACACGGTTTGTGCTAGCTCCTTGAAACTTTACCAAATGAAGTAGTCTCTATGGTTTGTTTCGTCTTGAAGTACACCATGCAGAGACTGGCGAAAAACACTTTCGTTTGAAAGGGGTGGCCAAGCTTCCAAAAACTACTAGTTTGCTGAAATCTCAGCAAACCTTTTTTCACCAAATCTTGATGATACTTGGTGGTAATGATCAGTTCACTAATCTCACTTGGCTGCCCAACTTTCACTCTTCTAGGTTCAAGCGTTCGTTTCCAGTAACACTTGGAATTTTTAGGTTTCACTCTGTTTTCTGCTGTATAGATAGATGTGTTTGAAACTCTAAATCAAACACGGTTTGTGCTAGCTCCGTGAAACTTGACAAAATGAAGTAGTCCTAAGTTCTATCTCTATGGTTTCTTTCCTCTTGAAGTACCCCATGCAGAGACTGGCGAAAAACACTTTCGTTTGAAAGGGGTTGCCAAGCTTCCAAAAAACTACTAGTTTGCTGAAATCTCAGCAAACCTTTTTTCACCAAATCTTGATGATACTTGGTGATAATGATCAGTTCACTAATCCCACTTGGCTGCCCAATTTTTATTCTTCTAGGTTGAAGCATTCGTTTCCAGTAACAGTTTGAATTTTTAGGTTTCACTCTGTTTTCTCCTGCATAGATAGCTGTGTTTGGAATTCTAAATCAAATATGGTTTGTGCTAGCTCCTTGAAACTTGACCAAATGAAGTAGTTCTAAGTTCTATCTCTATGGTTTGTTTCCTCTTGAAGTACCCCATGCAGAGACTGGCGAAAAACACTTTCGTTTGAAAGGGGTTGCCAAGCTTCCAAAAAACTACTAGTTTGCTGAAATCTCAGCAAACATTTTTTCACCAAAACTTGATGATACTTGGTGGTAATAATCAGTTCACTATTCCCACTTGGCTGCCCAACTTTCACTCTTCTAGGTTCAAGCGTTCGTTTCCAGTAACACTTTGAATTTTTAGGTTTCACTCTGTTTTCTCCGACATAGATAGCTGTTTTTGGAATTCTAAATCAAAACATGGTTTGTGCTAGCTCCTTGAAACTTGACCAAATTAAGTAGTTCTAAGTTCTATCTCTATGGTTTGTTTCCTCTTGAAGTACCCCATGCAGTGACTGGCGAAAAACACTTTCGTTTGAAAGGGGTTGCCAAGCTTCCAAAAAACTACTAGTTTGCAGAAATCTCAGCAAACATTTTTTCACCAAAACTTGATGACACTTGGTGGTAATGATCAGTTCTCTAATCCCACTTGGCTGCCCAACTTTCACTCTTCTAGGTTCAAGCTTTCGTTTCCAGTAACACTTTGAATTTTTAGGTTTCACTCTGTTTTCTGCTATATAGATAGATGTGTTTGAAACTCTAAATCAAACGGTTTGTGCTAGCTCCTTGAAACTTGACTAAATGAAGTAGTTCTAAGTTCTATCTCTATGATTTGTTTCCTCTTGAAGTACCCCATGCAGAGACTGGCGAAAAACACTTTCGTTTGAAAGGGGTTGCCAAGCTTCCAAAAACTACTAGTTTGCTGAAATCTCAGCAAACATTTTTTCACCAAAACTTGATGATACTTGGTGGTAATGATCAGTTCACTAATCCCACTTGGCTGCCCAACTTTCACTCTTCTAGGTTCAAGCGTTCGTTTCCAGTAACACTTTGAATTTTTAGGTTTCACTCTGTTTTCTGCTATATAGATAGATGTGTTTGAAACTCTAAATCAAACACGGTTTTTGCTAGCTCCTTGAAACTTGACTAAATGAAGTAGTACTAAGTTCTATCTCTATGGTTTGTTTTCCTCTTGAAGTACCCCATGCAGAGACTGGCGAAAAACACTTTCGTTTGAAAGGGGTTGCCAAGCTTCCAAAAAACTTCACGTTCGCTGAAATCTCAGCAAATATTTTTTCACCAAATCTTGATGATACTTGGTGGTAATGATCAGTTCACTAAGCCCACTTGGCTGCCCAATTTTTACTCTTCTAGGTTCAAGCGTTCGTTTCCTGTAACACTTTGAATTTTTAGGTTTCATCTGTTTTCTGCTATATAGATAGATGTGTTTGAAACTCTAAATCAAACACGGTTTGTGCTAGCTCCTTGAAAGTTGACCAAATTAAGTAGTTCTAAGTTCTATCTCTATGGTTTGTTTCCTCTTGAAGTACCCCATGCAGAGACTGGCGAAAAACACTTGCGTTTGAAAGGGGTTGCCAAGCTTCCAAAAAACTACTAGTTTGCTGAAATCTCAGCAAACCTTTTTTCACCAAATCTTGATGATACTTGGTGGTAATGATCAGTTCACTAAGCCCACTTGGCTGCCCAACTTTCACTCTTCTAGGTTCAAGCGTTCGTTTCCAGTAACACTTTGAATTTTTAGGTTTCACTCTGTTTTCTGCTATATAGATAGATGTGTTTGAAACTCTAAATCAAACACGGTTTGTGCTAGCTCCTTGAATCTTGACCAAATGAAGTAGTTCTAAGTTCTATCTCTATGTTTTGTTTCCTCTTGAAGTACCCCATGCAGAGACTGGCGAAGAACACTTTCGTTTGAAAGGGGTTGCCAGGCTTCCAAAAAACTACTAGTTTGCTGAAATCTCAGCAAACATTTTTTCACCAAATCTTGATGATACTTGGTGGTAATGATCAGTTCACTAATCTCACTTGGCTGCCCAACTTTCACTCTTCTAGGTTCAAGCGTTCGTTTCCAGTAACACTTTGAATTTTTAGGTTTCACTCTGTTTTCTGCTATATAGATAGATGTGTTTGAAACTCTAAATCAAACACGGTTTGTGCTAGCTCCTTGAAACTTTACCAAATGAAGTAGTTCTATGTTCCATCTCTATGGTTTGTTTCCTCTTGAAGTACACCATGCAGAGACTGGCGAAAAACACTTTCGTTTGAAAGTGGTGGCCAAGCTTCCAAAAAACTACTAGTTTGCTGAAATCTCAGCAAAACTTTTTTCACCAAAACTTGATGATACTTGGTGGTAATGATCAGTTCACAAAGCCCACTTGGCTGCCCAATTTTTACTCTTCTAGGTTCAAGCATTCGTTTCCTGTAACACTTTGAATTTTTAGGTTTCACTCTGTTTTCTGCTATATAGATAGATGTGTTTGAAACTCTAAATCAAACACGGTTTTTGCTAGCTCCTTGAAACTTGACCAAATGAAGTAGTTCTAAGTTCTATCTCTATGGTTTGTTTCCTCTTGAAGTACCCCATGCAGAGACTGGCGAAAAACACTTTCGTTTGAAAGGGGTGGCCAAGCTTCCAAAAAACTACTAGTTTGCTGAAATCTCAGCAAACCTTTTTTCACCAAATCTTGATGATACTTGGTGGTAATGATCAGTTCACTAATCCCACTTGGCTGCCCAATTTTTATTCTTCTAGGTTGAAGCATTCGTTTCCAGTAACAGTTTGAATTTTTAGGTTTCACTCTGTTTTCTCCTACGTAGATAGCTGTTTTTGGAATTCTAAATCAAACATGGTTTGTGCTAGCTCCTTGAAACTTGACCAAATGAAGTAGTTCTAAGTTCTATCTCTATGGTTTATTTCCTCTTGAAGTACCCCATGCAGTGACTGGCGAAAAACACTTTCGTTTGAAAGGGGTTGCCAAGCTTCCAAAAAACTACTAGTTTGCAGAAATCTCAGTAAACATTTTTTCACCAAAACTTGATGATACTTGGTGGTAATGATCAGTTCTCTAATCCCACTTGGCTGCCCAACTTTCACTCTTCTAGGTTCAAGCTTTCGTTTCCAGTAACACTTTGAATTTTTAGGTTTCACTCTGTTTTCTGCTATATAGATAGATGTGTTTGAAACTCTAAATCAAACGGTTTGTGCTAGCTCCTTGAAACTTGACTAAATGAAGTAGTTCTAAGTTCTATCTCTATGATTTGTTTCCTCTTGAAGTACCCCATGCAGAGCCTGGCGAAAAACACTTTCGTTTGAAAGGGGTTGCCAAGCTTCCAAAAAACTACTAGTTTGCTGAAATCTCAGCAAATATTTTTTCACCAAAACTTGATGATACTTGGTGGTAATGATCAGTTCACTAATCCCACTTGGCTGCCCAACTTTCACTCTTCTAGGTTCAAGCGTTCGTGTCCAGTAACACTTTGAATTTTTAGGTTTCACTCTGTTTTCTGCTATATAGATAGATGTGTTTGAAACTCTAAATCAAACACGGTTTTTGCTAGCTCCTTGAAACTTGACCAAATGAAGTAGTTCTAAGTTCTATCTCTATGGTTTGTTTCCTCTTGAAGTACCCCATGCAGAGACTGTCGAAAAACACTTTCGTTTGAAAGGGTTTGCCAAGCTTCCAAAAAACTTCAAGTTTGCTGAAATCTCAGCAAACATTTTTTCACCAAATCTTGATGATACTTGGTGATAATGATCAGTTCACTAAGCCCACTTGGCTGCCTAATTTTTACTCTTCTAGGTTCAAGCGTTCTTTTCCTGTAACACTTTGAATTTTTAGGTTTCACTCTGTTTTCTGCTATATAGATAGATGTGTTTGAAACTCTAAATCAAACACGGATTGTGCTAGCTCCTTGAAAGTTGACCAAATGAAGTAGTTCTAAGTTCTATCTCTATGGTTTGTTTCCTCTTGAAGTACCCCGTGCAGAGACTGGCGAAAAACACTTGCGTTTGAAAGGGGTTGCCAAGCTTCCAAAAAACTACTAGTTTGCTGAAATCTCAGCAAACCTTTTTTCACCAAATCTTGATGATACTTGGTGGTAATGATCAGTTCACTAAGCCCACTTGGCTGCCCAACTTTCACTCTTCTAGGTTCAAGCGTTCGTTTCCAGTAACACTTTGAATTTTTAGGTTTCACTCTGTTTTCTGCTATATAGATAGATGTGTTTGAAACTCTAAATCAAACACGGTTTGTGCTAGCTCCTTGAATCTTGACCAAATGAAGTAGTTCTAAGTTCTATCTCTATGTTTTGTTTCCTCTTGAAGTACCCCATGCAGAGACTGGCGAAGAACACTTTCGTTTGAAAGGGGTTGCCAGGCTTCCAAAAAACTACTAGTTTGCTGAAATCTCAGCAAACATTTTTTCACCAAATCTTGATGATACTTGGTGGTAATGATCAGTTCACTAATCTCACTTGGCTGCCCTACTTTCACTCTTCTAGGTTCAAGCGTTCGTTTCCAGTAACACTTTGAATTTTTAGGTTTCACTCTGTTTTCTCCTATATAGATAGATGTGTTTGAAACTCTAAATCAAACACGGTTTGTGCTAGCTCCTTGAAACTTTACCAAATGAAGTAGTTCTATGTTCCATCTCTATGGTTTGTTTCCTCTTGAAGTACACCATGCAGAGACTGGCGAAAAACACTTTCATTTGAAAGTGGTGGCCAAGCTTCCAAAAAACTACTAGTTTGCTGAAATCTCAGCAAAACTTTTTTCACCAAGTCTTGATGATACTTGGTGGTAATGATCAGTTCACAAAGTCCACTTGGCTGCCCAATTTTTATTCTTCTAGGTTGAAGCATTCGTTTCCAGTAACAGTTTGAATTTTTAGGTTTCACTCTGTTTTCTCATACGTAGATAGCTGTGTTTGGAATTCTAAATCAAACACGGTTTGTGCTAGCTCCTTGAAACTTGACCAAATGAAGTAGTTCTAAGTTCTATCTCTATGGTTTGTTTCCTCTTGAAGTACCCCATGCAGAGACTGGCGAAAAACACTTTCATTTGAAAGGGGTTGCCAAGCTTCCAAAAAACTACTAGTTTGCTGAAATCTCAGCAAACATTTTTTCACCAAATCTTGATGATACTTGGTGGTAATGATCAGTTCACTAAGCCCACTTGGCTGCCCAATTTTTACTCTTCTATGTTCAAGCGTTCGTTTCCAGTAACACTTTGAATTTTTAGGTTTCACTCTGTTTTCTGCTATATAGATAGATGTGTTTGAAACTCTAAATCAAACACGGTTTGTGCTAGCTCCTTGAAACTTTACCAAATGAATTAGTCTCTATGGTTTATTTCCTCTTGAAATACACCATGCAGAGACTGGCGAAAAACACTTTCGTTTGAAAGGGGTGGCCAAGCTTCCAAAAAACTACTAGTTTGCTGAAATCTCAGCAAAACTTTTTTCATAAAATCTTGCTGATACTTGGTGGTAATGATCAGTTCACTAATCTCACTTGCCTGCCCAACTTTCACTCTTCTAGATTCAAGCGTTCGTTTCCAGTAACACTTGGAATTTTTAGGTTTCACTCTGTTTTCTGCTATATAGATAGATGTGTTTCAAACTCTAAATCAAACACGGTTTGTGCTAGCTCCGTGAAACTTGACAAAATGAAGTAGTCCTAAGTTCTATCTCTATGGTTTGTTTCCTCTTGAAGTACCCCATGCAGAGACTGGCGAAAAACACTTTCGTTTGAAAGGGGTTGCCAAGCTTCCAAAAAACTACTGGTTTGCTGAAATCTCAGCAAACCTTTTTTCACCAAATCTTGATGGTACCTGGTGGTAATGATCAGTTCACTAATCCCACTTGGCTGCCTAATTTTTATTCTTCTAGGTTGAAGCATTCGTTTCCAGTAACAGTTTGAATTTTTAGGTTTCACTCTGTTTTCTCCTGCATAGATAGCTGTGTTTGGAATTCTAAATCAAATATGGTTTGTGCTAGCTCCTTGAAACTTGACCAAATGAAGTAGTTCTAAGTTCTATCTCTATGGTTTGTTTCCTCTTGAAGTACCGCATGCAGAGACTGGCGAAAAACACTTTCGTTTGAAAGGGGTTGCCAAGCTTTCAAAAAACTAGTAGTTTGCTGAAATCTCAGCAAACATTTTTTCACCAAAACTTGATGATACTTGGTGGCAATGATCAGTTCACTAATCCCACTTGGCTGCCCAACTTTCACTCTTCTAGGTTCAAGCGTTCGTTTCCAGTAACACTTTGAATTTTTAGGTTTCACTCTGTTTTCTGCTATGTAGATAGATGTGTTTGAAACTCTAAATCAAACACGGTTTGTGCTAGCTCCTTGAAACTTGACCAAATGAAGTAGTTCTAAGTTCTATCTCTATGGTTTGTTTCCTCTTGAAGTACACCATGCAGAGACTGGGGAAAAACACTTTCGTTTGAAAGGGGTTGCCAAGCTTCCAAAAAACTACTAGTTTGCTGAAATCTCAGCAAACATTTTTTCACCAAATCTTGATGATACTTGGTGGTAATGATCAGTTCACTAAGCCCACTTGGCTGCCCAATTTTTACTCTTCTAGGTTCAAGCGTTCGTTTCCAGTAACACTTTGAATTTTTAGGTTTCACTCTGTTTTCTGCTATATAGATAGATGTGTTTGAAACTCTAAATCAAACACGGTTTGTGCTAGCTCCTTGAATCTTGACCAAATGAAGTAGTTCTAAGTTCTATCTCTATGTTTTGTTTCCTCTTGAAGTACCCCATGCAGAGACTGGCGAAGAACACTTTCGTTTGAAAGGGGTTGCCAGGCTTCCAAAAAACTACTAGTTTGCTGAAATCTCAGCAAACATTTTTTCACCAAATCTTGATGATACTTGGTGGTAATGATCAGTTCACTAATCTCACTTGGCTGCCCAACTTTCACTCTTCTAGGTTCAAGCGTTCGTTTCCAGTAACACTTTGAATTTTTAGGTTTCACTCTGTTTTCTGCTATATAGATAGATGTGTTTGAAACTCTAAATCAAACACGGTTTGTGCTAGCTCCTTGAAACTTTACCAAATGAAGTAGTTCTATGTTCCATCTCTATGGTTTGTTTCCTCTTGAAGTACACCATGCAGAGACTGGCGAAAAACACTTTCGTTTGAAAGTGGTGGCCAAGCTTCCAAAAAACTTCAAGTTTGCTGAAATCTCAGCAAACATTTTTTCACCAAATCTTGATGATACTTGGTGATAATGATCAGTTCACTAAGCCCACTTGGCTGCCTAATTTTTACTCTTCTAGGTTCAAGCGTTCTTTTCCTGTAACACTTTGAATTTTTAGGTTTCACTCTGTTTTCTGCTATATAGATAGATGTGTTTGAAACTCTAAATCAAACACGGATTGTGCTAGCTCCTTGAAAGTTGACCAAATGAAGTAGTTCTAAGTTCTATCTCTATGGTTTGTTTCCTCTTGAAGTACCCCGTGCAGAGACTGGCGAAAAACACTTGCGTTTGAAAGGGGTTGCCAAGCTTCCAAAAAACTACTAGTTTGCTGAAATCTCAGCAAACCTTTTTTCACCAAATCTTGATGATACTTGGTGGTAATGATCAGTTCACTAAGCCCACTTGGCTGCCCAACTTTCACTCTTCTAGGTTCAAGCGTTCGTTTCCAGTAACACTTTGAATTTTTAGGTTTCACTCTGTTTTCTGCTATATAGATAGATGTGTTTGAAACTCTAAATCAAACACGGTTTGTGCTAGCTCCTTGAATCTTGACCAAATGAAGTAGTTCTAAGTTCTATCTCTATGTTTTGTTTCCTCTTGAAGTACCCCATGCAGAGACTGGCGAAGAACACTTTCGTTTGAAAGGGGTTGCCAGGCTTCCAAAAAACTACTAGTTTGCTGAAATCTCAGCAAACATTTTTTCACCAAATCTTGATGATACTTGGTGGTAATGATCAGTTCACTAATCTCACTTGGCTGCCCTACTTTCACTCTTCTAGGTTCAAGCGTTCGTTTCCAGTAACACTTTGAATTTTTAGGTTTCACTCTGTTTTCTCCTATATAGATAGATGTGTTTGAAACTCTAAATCAAACACGGTTTGTGCTAGCTCCTTGAAACTTTACCAAATGAAGTAGTTCTATGTTCCATCTCTATGGTTTGTTTCCTCTTGAAGTACACCATGCAGAGACTGGCGAAAAACACTTTCATTTGAAAGTGGTGGCCAAGCTTCCAAAAAACTACTAGTTTGCTGAAATCTCAGCAAAACTTTTTTCACCAAGTCTTGATGATACTTGGTGGTAATGATCAGTTCACAAAGTCCACTTGGCTGCCCAATTTTTATTCTTCTAGGTTGAAGCATTCGTTTCCAGTAACAGTTTGAATTTTTAGGTTTCACTCTGTTTTCTCATACGTAGATAGCTGTGTTTGGAATTCTAAATCAAACACGGTTTGTGCTAGCTCCTTGAAACTTGACCAAATGAAGTAGTTCTAAGTTCTATCTCTATGGTTTGTTTCCTCTTGAAGTACCCCATGCAGAGACTGGCGAAAAACACTTTCATTTGAAAGGGGTTGCCAAGCTTCCAAAAAACTACTAGTTTGCTGAAATCTCAGCAAACATTTTTTCACCAAATCTTGATGATACTTGGTGGTAATGATCAGTTCACTAAGCCCACTTGGCTGCCCAATTTTTACTCTTCTATGTTCAAGCGTTCGTTTCCAGTAACACTTTGAATTTTTAGGTTTCACTCTGTTTTCTGCTATATAGATAGATGTGTTTGAAACTCTAAATCAAACACGGTTTGTGCTAGCTCCTTGAAACTTTACCAAATGAATTAGTCTCTATGGTTTATTTCCTCTTGAAATACACCATGCAGAGACTGGCGAAAAACACTTTCGTTTGAAAGGGGTGGCCAAGCTTCCAAAAAACTACTAGTTTGCTGAAATCTCAGCAAAACTTTTTTCATAAAATCTTGCTGATACTTGGTGGTAATGATCAGTTCACTAATCTCACTTGCCTGCCCAACTTTCACTCTTCTAGATTCAAGCGTTCGTTTCCAGTAACACTTGGAATTTTTAGGTTTCACTCTGTTTTCTGCTATATAGATAGATGTGTTTCAAACTCTAAATCAAACACGGTTTGTGCTAGCTCCGTGAAACTTGACAAAATGAAGTAGTCCTAAGTTCTATCTCTATGGTTTGTTTCCTCTTGAAGTACCCCATGCAGAGACTGGCGAAAAACACTTTCGTTTGAAAGGGGTTGCCAAGCTTCCAAAAAACTACTGGTTTGCTGAAATCTCAGCAAACCTTTTTTCACCAAATCTTGATGGTACCTGGTGGTAATGATCAGTTCACTAATCCCACTTGGCTGCCTAATTTTTATTCTTCTAGGTTGAAGCATTCGTTTCCAGTAACAGTTTGAATTTTTAGGTTTCACTCTGTTTTCTCCTGCATAGATAGCTGTGTTTGGAATTCTAAATCAAATATGGTTTGTGCTAGCTCCTTGAAACTTGACCAAATGAAGTAGTTCTAAGTTCTATCTCTATGGTTTGTTTCCTCTTGAAGTACCGCATGCAGAGACTGGCGAAAAACACTTTCGTTTGAAAGGGGTTGCCAAGCTTTCAAAAAACTAGTAGTTTGCTGAAATCTCAGCAAACATTTTTTCACCAAAACTTGATGATACTTGGTGGCAATGATCAGTTCACTAATCCCACTTGGCTGCCCAACTTTCACTCTTCTAGGTTCAAGCGTTCGTTTCCAGTAACACTTTGAATTTTTAGGTTTCACTCTGTTTTCTGCTATGTAGATAGATGTGTTTGAAACTCTAAATCAAACACGGTTTGTGCTAGCTCCTTGAAACTTGACCAAATGAAGTAGTTCTAAGTTCTATCTCTATGGTTTGTTTCCTCTTGAAGTACACCATGCAGAGACTGGGGAAAAACACTTTCGTTTGAAAGGGGTTGCCAAGCTTCCAAAAAACTACTAGTTTGCTGAAATCTCAGCAAACATTTTTTCACCAAATCTTGATGATACTTGGTGGTAATGATCAGTTCACTAAGCCCACTTGGCTGCCCAATTTTTACTCTTCTAGGTTCAAGCGTTCGTTTCCAGTAACACTTTGAATTTTTAGGTTTCACTCTGTTTTCTGCTATATAGATAGATGTGTTTGAAACTCTAAATCAAACACGGTTTGTGCTAGCTCCTTGAATCTTGACCAAATGAAGTAGTTCTAAGTTCTATCTCTATGTTTTGTTTCCTCTTGAAGTACCCCATGCAGAGACTGGCGAAGAACACTTTCGTTTGAAAGGGGTTGCCAGGCTTCCAAAAAACTACTAGTTTGCTGAAATCTCAGCAAACATTTTTTCACCAAATCTTGATGATACTTGGTGGTAATGATCAGTTCACTAATCTCACTTGGCTGCCCAACTTTCACTCTTCTAGGTTCAAGCGTTCGTTTCCAGTAACACTTTGAATTTTTAGGTTTCACTCTGTTTTCTGCTATATAGATAGATGTGTTTGAAACTCTAAATCAAACACGGTTTGTGCTAGCTCCTTGAAACTTTACCAAATGAAGTAGTTCTATGTTCCATCTCTATGGTTTGTTTCCTCTTGAAGTACACCATGCAGAGACTGGCGAAAAACACTTTCGTTTGAAAGTGGTGGCCAAGCTTCCAAAAAACTACTAGTTTGCTGAAATCTCAGCAAAACTTTTTTCACCAAAACTTGATGATACTTGGTGGTAATGATCAGTTCACAAAGCCCACTTGGCTGCCCAATTTTTACTCTTCTAGGTTCAAGCATTCGTTTCCTGTAACACTTTGAATTTTTAGGTTTCACTCTGTTTTCTGCTATATAGATAGATGTGTTTGAAACTCTAAATCAAACACGGTTTTTGCTAGCTCCTTGAAACTTGACCAAATGAAGTAGTTCTAAGTTCTATCTCTATGGTTTGTTTCCTCTTGAAGTACCCCATGCAGAGACTGGCGAAAAACACTTTCGTTTGAAAGGGGTGGCCAAGCTTCCAAAAAACTACTAGTTTGCTGAAATCTCAGCAAACCTTTTTTCACCAAATCTTGATGATACTTGGTGGTAATGATCAGTTCACTAATCCCACTTGGCTGCCCAATTTTTATTCTTCTAGGTTGAAGCATTCGTTTCCAGTAACAGTTTGAATTTTTAGGTTTCACTCTGTTTTCTCCTACGTAGATAGCTGTTTTTGGAATTCTAAATCAAACATGGTTTGTGCTAGCTCCTTGAAACTTGACCAAATGAAGTAGTTCTAAGTTCTATCTCTATGGTTTGTTTCCTCTTGAAGTACCCCATGCAGTGACTGGCGAAAAACACTTTCGTTTGAAAGGGGTTGCCAAGCTTCCAAAAAACTACTAGTTTGCAGAAATCTCAGTAAACATTTTTTCACCAAAACTTGATGATACTTGGTGGTAATGATCAGTTCTCTAATCCCACTTGGCTGCCCAACTTTCACTCTTCTAGGTTCAAGCTTTCGTTTCCAGTAACACTTTGAATTTTTAGGTTTCACTCTGTTTTCTGCTATATAGATAGATGTGTTTGAAACTCTAAATCAAACGGTTTGTGCTAGCTCCTTGAAACTTGACTAAATGAAGTAGTTCTAAGTTCTATCTCTATGATTTGTTTCCTCTTGAAGTACCCCATGCAGAGCCTGGCGAAAAACACTTTCGTTTGAAAGGGGTTGCCAAGCTTCCAAAAAACTACTAGTTTGCTGAAATCTCAGCAAACATTTTTTCACCAAAACTTGATGATACTTGGTGGTAATGATCAGTTCACTAATCCCACTTGGCTGCCCAACTTTCACTCTTCTAGGTTCAAGCGTTCGTGTCCAGTAACACTTTGAATTTTTAGGTTTCACTCTGTTTTCTGCTATATAGATAGATGTGTTTGAAACTCTAAATCAAACACGGTTTTTGCTAGCTCCTTGAAACTTGACCAAATGAAGTAGTTCTAAGTTCTATCTCTATGGTTTGTTTCCTCTTGAAGTACCCCATGCAGAGACTGTCGAAAAACACTTTCGTTTGAAAGGGTTTGCCAAGCTTCCAAAAAACTTCAAGTTTGCTGAAATCTCAGCAAACATTTTTTCACCAAATCTTGATGATACTTGGTGATAATGATCAGTTCACTAAGCCCACTTGGCTGCCTAATTTTTACTCTTCTAGGTTCAAGCGTTCTTTTCCTGTAACACTTTGAATTTTTAGGTTTCACTCTGTTTTCTGCTATATAGATAGATGTGTTTGAAACTCTAAATCAAACACGGATTGTGCTAGCTCCTTGAAAGTTGACCAAATGAAGTAGTTCTAAGTTCTATCTCTATGGTTTGTTTCCTCTTGAAGTACCCCGTGCAGAGACTGGCGAAAAACACTTGCGTTTGAAAGGGGTTGCCAAGCTTCCAAAAAACTACTAGTTTGCTGAAATCTCAGCAAACCTTTTTTCACCAAATCTTGATGATACTTGGTGGTAATGATCAGTTCACTAAGCCCACTTGGCTGCCCAACTTTCACTCTTCTAGGTTCAAGCGTTCGTTTCCAGTAACACTTTGAATTTTTAGGTTTCACTCTGTTTTCTGCTATATAGATAGATGTGTTTGAAACTCTAAATCAAACACGGTTTGTGCTAGCTCCTTGAATCTTGACCAAATGAAGTAGTTCTAAGTTCTATCTCTATGTTTTGTTTCCTCTTGAAGTACCCCATGCAGAGACTGGCGAAGAACACTTTCGTTTGAAAGGGGTTGCCAGGCTTCCAAAAAACTACTAGTTTGCTGAAATCTCAGCAAACATTTTTTCACCAAATCTTGATGATACTTGGTGGTAATGATCAGTTCACTAATCTCACTTGGCTGCCCTACTTTCACTCTTCTAGGTTCAAGCGTTCGTTTCCAGTAACACTTTGAATTTTTAGGTTTCACTCTGTTTTCTCCTATATAGATAGATGTGTTTGAAACTCTAAATCAAACACGGTTTGTGCTAGCTCCTTGAAACTTTACCAAATGAAGTAGTTCTATGTTCCATCTCTATGGTTTGTTTCCTCTTGAAGTACACCATGCAGAGACTGGCGAAAAACACTTTCATTTGAAAGTGGTGGCCAAGCTTCCAAAAAACTACTAGTTTGCTGAAATCTCAGCAAAACTTTTTTCACCAAGTCTTGATGATACTTGGTGGTAATGATCAGTTCACAAAGTCCACTTGGCTGCCCAATTTTTATTCTTCTAGGTTGAAGCATTCGTTTCCAGTAACAGTTTGAATTTTTAGGTTTCACTCTGTTTTCTCATACGTAGATAGCTGTGTTTGGAATTCTAAATCAAACACGGTTTGTGCTAGCTCCTTGAAACTTGACCAAATGAAGTAGTTCTAAGTTCTATCTCTATGGTTTGTTTCCTCTTGAAGTACCCCATGCAGAGACTGGCGAAAAACACTTTCATTTGAAAGGGGTTGCCAAGCTTCCAAAAAACTACTAGTTTGCTGAAATCTCAGCAAACATTTTTTCACCAAATCTTGATGATACTTGGTGGTAATGATCAGTTCACTAAGCCCACTTGGCTGCCCAATTTTTACTCTTCTATGTTCAAGCGTTCGTTTCCAGTAACACTTTGAATTTTTAGGTTTCACTCTGTTTTCTGCTATATAGATAGATGTGTTTGAAACTCTAAATCAAACACGGTTTGTGCTAGCTCCTTGAAACTTTACCAAATGAATTAGTCTCTATGGTTTGTTTCCTCTTGAAATACACCATGCAGAGACTGGCGAAAAACACTTTCGTTTGAAAGGGGTGGCCAAGCTTCCAAAAAACTACTAGTTTGCTGAAATCTCAGCAAAACTTTTTTCATAAAATCTTGCTGATACTTGGTGGTAATGATCAGTTCACTAATCTCACTTGCCTGCCCAACTTTCACTCTTCTAGATTCAAGCGTTCGTTTCCAGTAACACTTGGAATTTTTAGGTTTCACTCTGTTTTCTGCTATATAGATAGATGTGTTTCAAACTCTAAATCAAACACGGTTTGTGCTAGCTCCGTGAAACTTGACAAAATGAAGTAGTCCTAAGTTCTATCTCTATGGTTTGTTTCCTCTTGAAGTACCCCATGCAGAGACTGGCGAAAAACACTTTCGTTTGAAAGGGGTTGCCAAGCTTCCAAAAAACTACTGGTTTGCTGAAATCTCAGCAAACCTTTTTTCACCAAATCTTGATGGTACCTGGTGGTAATGATCAGTTCACTAATCCCACTTGGCTGCCTAATTTTTATTCTTCTAGGTTGAAGCATTCGTTTCCAGTAACAGTTTGAATTTTTAGGTTTCACTCTGTTTTCTCCTGCATAGATAGCTGTGTTTGGAATTCTAAATCAAATATGGTTTGTGCTAGCTCCTTGAAACTTGACCAAATGAAGTAGTTCTAAGTTCTATCTCTATGGTTTGTTTCCTCTTGAAGTACCGCATGCAGAGACTGGCGAAAAACACTTTCGTTTGAAAGGGGTTGCCAAGCTTTCAAAAAACTAGTAGTTTGCTGAAATCTCAGCAAACATTTTTTCACCAAAACTTGATGATACTTGGTGGCAATGATCAGTTCACTAATCCCACTTGGCTGCCCAACTTTCACTCTTCTAGGTTCAAGCGTTCGTTTCCAGTAACACTTTGAATTTTTAGGTTTCACTCTGTTTTCTGCTATGTAGATAGATGTGTTTGAAACTCTAAATCAAACACGGTTTGTGCTAGCTCCTTGAAACTTGACCAAATGAAGTAGTTCTAAGTTCTATCTCTATGGTTTGTTTCCTCTTGAAGTACACCATGCAGAGACTGGGGAAAAACACTTTCGTTTGAAAGGGGTTGCCAAGCTTCCAAAAAACTACTAGTTTGCTGAAATCTCAGCAAACATTTTTTCACCAAATCTTGATGATACTTGGTGGTAATGATCAGTTCACTAAGCCCACTTGGCTGCCCAATTTTTACTCTTCTAGGTTCAAGCGTTCGTTTCCAGTAACACTTTGAATTTTTAGGTTTCACTCTGTTTTCTGCTATATAGATAGATGTGTTTGAAACTCTAAATCAAACACGGTTTGTGCTAGCTCCTTGAATCTTGACCAAATGAAGTAGTTCTAAGTTCTATCTCTATGTTTTGTTTCCTCTTGAAGTACCCCATGCAGAGACTGGCGAAGAACACTTTCGTTTGAAAGGGGTTGCCAGGCTTCCAAAAAACTACTAGTTTGCTGAAATCTCAGCAAACATTTTTTCACCAAATCTTGATGATACTTGGTGGTAATGATCAGTTCACTAATCTCACTTGGCTGCCCAACTTTCACTCTTCTAGGTTCAAGCGTTCGTTTCCAGTAACACTTTGAATTTTTAGGTTTCACTCTGTTTTCTGCTATATAGATAGATGTGTTTGAAACTCTAAATCAAACACGGTTTGTGCTAGCTCCTTGAAACTTTACCAAATGAAGTAGTTCTATGTTCCATCTCTATGGTTTGTTTCCTCTTGAAGTACACCATGCAGAGACTGGCGAAAAACACTTTCGTTTGAAAGTGGTGGCCAAGCTTCCAAAAAACTACTAGTTTGCTGAAATCTCAGCAAAACTTTTTTCACCAAAACTTGATGATACTTGGTGGTAATGATCAGTTCACAAAGCCCACTTGGCTGCCCAATTTTTACTCTTCTAGGTTCAAGCATTCGTTTCCTGTAACACTTTGAATTTTTAGGTTTCACTCTGTTTTCTGCTATATAGATAGATGTGTTTGAAACTCTAAATCAAACACGGTTTTTGCTAGCTCCTTGAAACTTGACCAAATGAAGTAGTTCTAAGTTCTATCTCTATGGTTTGTTTCCTCTTGAAGTACCCCATGCAGAGACTGGCGAAAAACACTTTCGTTTGAAAGGGGTGGCCAAGCTTCCAAAAAACTACTAGTTTGCTGAAATCTCAGCAAACCTTTTTTCACCAAATCTTGATGATACTTGGTGGTAATGATCAGTTCACTAATCCCACTTGGCTGCCCAATTTTTATTCTTCTAGGTTGAAGCATTCGTTTCCAGTAACAGTTTGAATTTTTAGGTTTCACTCTGTTTTCTCCTACGTAGATAGCTGTTTTTGGAATTCTAAATCAAACATGGTTTGTGCTAGCTCCTTGAAACTTGACCAAATGAAGTAGTTCTAAGTTCTATCTCTATGGTTTGTTTCCTCTTGAAGTACCCCATGCAGTGACTGGCGAAAAACACTTTCGTTTGAAAGGGGTTGCCAAGCTTCCAAAAAACTACTAGTTTGCAGAAATCTCAGTAAACATTTTTTCACCAAAACTTGATGATACTTGGTGGTAATGATCAGTTCTCTAATCCCACTTGGCTGCCCAACTTTCACTCTTCTAGGTTCAAGCTTTCGTTTCCAGTAACACTTTGAATTTTTAGGTTTCACTCTGTTTTCTGCTATATAGATAGATGTGTTTGAAACTCTAAATCAAACGGTTTGTGCTAGCTCCTTGAAACTTGACTAAATGAAGTAGTTCTAAGTTCTATCTCTATGATTTGTTTCCTCTTGAAGTACCCCATGCAGAGCCTGGCGAAAAACACTTTCGTTTGAAAGGGGTTGCCAAGCTTCCAAAAAACTACTAGTTTGCTGAAATCTCAGCAAACATTTTTTCACCAAAACTTGATGATACTTGGTGGTAATGATCAGTTCACTAATCCCACTTGGCTGCCCAACTTTCACTCTTCTAGGTTCAAGCGTTCGTGTCCAGTAACACTTTGAATTTTTAGGTTTCACTCTGTTTTCTGCTATATAGATAGATGTGTTTGAAACTCTAAATCAAACACGGTTTTTGCTAGCTCCTTGAAACTTGACCAAATGAAGTAGTTCTAAGTTCTATCTCTATGGTTTGTTTCCTCTTGAAGTACCCCATGCAGAGACTGTCGAAAAACACTTTCGTTTGAAAGGGGTTGCCAAGCTTCCAAAAAACTTCAAGTTTGCTGAAATCTCAGCAAACATTTTTTCACCAAATCTTGATGATACTTGGTGATAATGATCAGTTCACTAAGCCCACTTGGCTGCCTAATTTTTACTCTTCTAGGTTCAAGCGTTCTTTTCCTGTAACACTTTGAATTTTTAGGTTTCACTCTGTTTTCTGCTATATAGATAGATGTGTTTGAAACTCTAAATCAAACACGGATTGTGCTAGCTCCTTGAGAGTTGACCAAATGAAGTAGTTCTAAGTTCTATCTCTATGGTTTGTTTCCTCTTGAAGTACCCCGTGCAGAGACTGGCGAAAAACACTTGCGTTTGAAAGGGGTTGCCAAGCTTCCAAAAAACTACTAGTTTGCTGAAATCTCAGCAAACCTTTTTTCACCAAATCTTGATGATACTTGGTGGTAATGATCAGTTCACTAAGCCCACTTGGCTGCCCAACTTTCACTCTTCTAGGTTCAAGCGTTCGTGTCCAGTAACACTTTGAATTTTTAGGTTTCACTCTGTTTTCTGCTATATAGATAGATGTGTTTGAAACTCTAAATCAAACACGGTTTGTGCTAGCTCCTTGAATCTTGACCAAATGAAGTAGTTCTAAGTTCTATCTCTATGTTTTGTTTCCTCTTGAAGTACCCCATGCAGAGACTGGCGAAGAACACTTTCGTTTGAAAGGGGTTGCCAGGCTTCCAAAAAACTACTAGTTTGCTGAAATCTCAGCAAACATTTTTTCACCAAATCTTGATGATACTTGGTGGTAATGATCAGTTCACTAATCTCACTTGGCTGCCCTACTTTCACTCTTCTAGGTTCAAGCGTTCGTTTCCAGTAACACTTTGAATTTTTAGGTTTCACTCTGTTTTCTCCTATATAGATAGATGTGTTTGAAACTCTAAATCAAACACGGTTTGTGCTAGCTCCTTGAAACTTTACCAAATGAAGTAGTTCTATGTTCCATCTCTATGGTTTGTTTCCTCTTGAAGTACACCATGCAGAGACTGGCGAAAAACACTTTCATTTGAAAGTGGTGGCCAAGCTTCCAAAAAACTACTAGTTTGCTGAAATCTCAGCAAAACTTTTTTCACCAAGTCTTGATGATACTTGGTGGTAATGATCAGTTCACAAAGTCCACTTGGCTGCCCAATTTTTATTCTTCTAGGTTGAAGCATTCGTTTCCAGTAACAGTTTGAATTTTTAGGTTTCACTCTGTTTTCTCATACGTAGATAGCTGTGTTTGGAATTCTAAATCAAACACGGTTTGTGCTAGCTCCTTGAAACTTGACCAAATGAAGTAGTTCTAAGTTCTATCTCTATGGTTTGTTTCCTCTTGAAGTACCCCATGCAGAGACTGGCGAAAAACACTTTCATTTGAAAGGGGTTGCCAAGCTTCCAAAAAACTACTAGTTTGCTGAAATCTCAGCAAACATTTTTTCACCAAATCTTGATGATACTTGGTGGTAATGATCAGTTCACTAAGCCCACTTGGCTGCCCAATTTTTACTCTTCTATGTTCAAGCGTTCGTTTCCAGTAACACTTTGAATTTTTAGGTTTCACTGGTTTCACTCTGTTTTCTGCTATATAGATAGATGTGTTTGAAACTCTAAATCAAACACGGTTTGTGCTAGCTCCTTGAAACTTTACCAAATGAATTAGTCTCTATGGTTTGTTTCCTCTTGAAATACACCATGCAGAGACTGGCGAAAAACACTTTCGTTTGAAAGGGGTGGCCAAGCTTCCAAAAAACTACTAGTTTGCTGAAATCTCAGCAAAACTTTTTTCATAAAATCTTGCTGATACTTGGTGGTAATGATCAGTTCACTAATCTCACTTGCCTGCCCAACTTTCACTCTTCTAGATTCAAGCGTTCGTTTCCAGTAACACTTGGAATTTTTAGGTTTCACTCTGTTTTCTGCTATATAGATAGATGTGTTTCAAACTCTAAATCAAACACGGTTTGTGCTAGCTCCGTGAAACTTGACAAAATGAAGTAGTCCTAAGTTCTATCTCTATGGTTTGTTTCCTCTTGAAGTACCCCATGCAGAGACTGGCGAAAAACACTTTCGTTTGAAAGGGGTTGCCAAGCTTCCAAAAAACTACTGGTTTGCTGAAATCTCAGCAAACCTTTTTTCACCAAATCTTGATGGTACCTGGTGGTAATGATCAGTTCACTAATCCCACTTGGCTGCCTAATTTTTATTCTTCTAGGTTGAAGCATTCGTTTCCAGTAACAGTTTGAATTTTTAGGTTTCACTCTGTTTTCTCCTGCATAGATAGCTGTGTTTGGAATTCTAAATCAAATATGGTTTGTGCTAGCTCCTTGAAACTTGACCAAATGAAGTAGTTCTAAGTTCTATCTCTATGGTTTGTTTCCTCTTGAAGTACCGCATGCAGAGACTGGCGAAAAACACTTTCGTTTGAAAGGGGTTGCCAAGCTTTCAAAAAACTAGTAGTTTGCTGAAATCTCAGCAAACATTTTTTCACCAAAACTTGATGATACTTGGTGGCAATGATCAGTTCACTAATCCCACTTGGCTGCCCAACTTTCACTCTTCTAGGTTCAAGCGTTCGTTTCCAGTAACACTTTGAATTTTTAGGTTTCACTCTGTTTTCTGCTATGTAGATAGATGTGTTTGAAACTCTAAATCAAACACGGTTTGTGCTAGCTCCTTGAAACTTGACCAAATGAAGTAGTTCTAAGTTCTATCTCTATGGTTTGTTTCCTCTTGAAGTACACCATGCAGAGACTGGGGAAAAACACTTTCGTTTGAAAGGGGTTGCCAAGCTTCCAAAAAACTACTAGTTTGCTGAAATCTCAGCAAACATTTTTTCACCAAATCTTGATGATACTTGGTGGTAATGATCAGTTCACTAAGCCCACTTGGCTGCCCAATTTTTACTCTTCTAGGTTCAAGCGTTCGTTTCCAGTAACACTTTGAATTTTTAGGTTTCACTCTGTTTTCTGCTATATAGATAGATGTGTTTGAAACTCTAAATCAAACACGGTTTGTGCTAGCTCCTTGAATCTTTATCAAATGAAGTAGTCTCAATGGTTTGTTTCCTCTTGAAGTACACCATGCAGAGACTGGCGAAAAACACTTTCGTTTGAAAGGGGTTGCCAAGCTTCCAAAAAACTACTAGTTTGCTGAAATCTCAGCAAACCTTTTTTCACCAAATGTTGATGATACTTGGTGGTAATGATCAGTTCACTAATCTCACTTGGCTGCCCAACTTTCACTCTTCTAGGTTCAATCGTTCGTCTCCAGTAACACTTTGAATTTTTAGGTCTCACTCTGTTTTCTGCTATATAGATAGATGTGTTTGAAACTCTAAATCAAACACGGTTTGTGCTAGCTCCGTGAAACTTGACAAAATGAAGTAGTCCTAAGTTCTATCTCTATGGTTTGTTTCCTCTTGAAGTACCCCATGCAGAGACTGGCGAAAAACACTTTCGTTTGAAAGGGGTTGCCAAGCTTCCAAAAAACTTCACGTTTGCTGAAATCTCAGCAAACATTTTTTCACCAAATCTTGATGATACTTGGTGGTAATGATCAGTTCACTAAGCCCACTTGGCTGCCCAATTTTTACTCTTCTAGGTTCAAGTGTTCGTTTCCTGTAACACTTTGAATTTTTAGGTTTCACTGTGTTTTCTGCTATATAGATAGATATGTTTGAAACTCTAAATCAAACACGGTTTGTGCTAGCTCCTTGAAAGTTGACCAAATGAAGTATTTCTAAGTTCTATCTCTATGGTTTGTTTCCTCTTGAAGTACCCCATGCAGAGACTGGCGAAAAACACTTTCGTTTGAAAGGGGTTGCCAAGCTTCCAAAAAACTACTAGTTTGCTGAAATCTCAGCAAATCTTTTTTCACCAAATCTTGATGATACTTGGTGGTAACGATCAGTTCACTAAGCCCACTTGGCTGCCCAACTTTCACTCTTCTAGGTTCAAGCGTTCGTTTCCAGTAACACTTTGAATTTTTAGGTTTCACTCTGTTTTCTGCTATATAGATAGATGTGTTTGAAACTCTAAATCAAACAAGGTTTGTGCTAGCTCCTTGAATCTTTACCAAATGAAGTAGTTCTAAGTTCTATCTATGTTTTGTTTCCTCTTGAAGTACCCCATGCAGAGACTGGCGAAAAACACTTTCGTTTGAAAGGGGTTGCCAGGCTTCCAAAAAACTACTAGTTTGCTGAAATCTCAGCAAACCTTTTTTCACCAAATCTTGATGATACTTGGTGGTAATGATCAGTTCACTAATCTCACTTGGCTGCCCAACTTTCACTCTTCTAGGTTCAAGCGTTCGTTTCCAGTAACACTTTGAATTTTTAGGTTTCACTCTGTTTTCTGCTATATAGATAGATGTGTTTGAAACTCTAAATCAAACACGGTTTGTGCTAGCTCCTTGAAACTTTACCAAATGAAGTAGTTCTATGTTCCATCTCTATGGTTTGTTTCCTCTTGAAGTACACCATGCAGAGACTGGCGAAAAACACTTTCGTTTGAAAGGGGTGGCCAAGCTTCCAAAAAACTACTAGTTTGCTGAAATCTCAGCAAAACTTTTTTCACCAAAACTTGATGATACTTGGTGGTAATGATCAGTTCACAAAGCCCACTTGGCTGCCCAATTTTTACTCTTCTAGGTTCAAGCGTTCGTTTCCTGTAACACTTTGAATTTTTAGGTTTCACTCTGTTTTCTGCTATATAGATAGATGTGTTTGAAACTCTAAATCAAACACGGTTTTTGCTAGCTCCTTGAAACTTTACCAAATGAAGTAGTTCTATGTTCCATCTCTATGGTTTGTTTCCTCTTGAAGTACACCATGCAGAGACTGGCGAAAAACACTTTCGTTTGAAAGGGGTGGCCAAGCTTCCAAAAAACTACTAGTTTGCTGAAATCTCAGCAAAACTTTTTTCACCAAAACTTGATGATACTTGGTGGTAATGATCAGTTCACAAAGTCCACTTGGCTGCCCAATTTTTATTCTTCTAGGTTGAAGCATTCGTTTCCAGTAACAGTTTGAATTTTTAGGTTTCACTCTGTTTTCTCATACATAGATAGCTGTGTTTGGAATTCTAAATCAAACACGGTTTGTGCTAGCTCCTTGAAACTTGACCAAATGAAGTAGTTCTAAGTTCTATCTCTATGGTTTTTTTCCTCTTGAAGTACCCCATGCAGAGACTGGCGAAAAACACTTTCGTTTGAAAGGGGTTGCCAAGCTTCCAAAAAACTACTAGTTTGTTGAAATCTCAGCAAATATTTTTTCACCAAATCTTGATGATACTTGGTGGTAATGATCAGTTCACTAATCCCACTTGGCTGCCCAACTTTCACTCTTCTAGGTTCAAGCGTTCGTTTCCAGTAACACTTTGAATTTTTAGGTTTCACTCTGTTTTCTGCTATATAGATAGATTTGTTTGAAACTCTAAATCAAACACGGTTTGTGCTAGCTCCTTGAAACTTGACCAAATGAAGTAGTTCTAAGTTCTATCTCTATAGTTTGTTTCCTCTTGAAGTACCCCATGCAGAGACTGGCGAAAAACACTTTCGTTTGAAAGGGGTGGCCAAGCTTCCAAAAAACTACTAGTTTGCTGAAATCTCAGCAAACCTTTTTTCACCAAATCTTGATGATACTTGGTGGTAATGATCAGTTCACTAATTTCACTTGCCTGCCCAACTTTCACTCTTCTAGGTTCAAGCGTTTGTTTCCAGTAACACTTGGAATTTTTAGGTTTCACTCTGTTTTCTGCTATATAGATAGATGTGTTTGAAACTCTAAATCAAACACGGTTTGTGCTAGCTCCGTGAAACTTGACAAAATGAAGTAGTCCTAAGTTCTATCTCTATGGTTTGTTTCCTCTTGAAGTACCCCATGCAGAGACTGGCGAAAAACACTTTCGTTTGAAAGGGGTGGCCAAGCTTCCAAAAAACTACTCGTTTGCTGAAATCTCAGCAAACATTTTTTCACCAAAACTTGATGATACTTGGTGGTAATGATCAGTTCACTACTCCCACTTGGCTGCCCAACTTTCACTCTTCTAGGTTCAAGCGTTCGTTTCCAGTAACACTTTGAATTTTTAGGTTTCACTCTGTTTTCTGCTATATAGATAGATGTGTTTGAAACTCTAAATCAAACACGGTTTGTGCTAGCTCCTTGAAACTTGACCAAATGAAGTAGTTCTAAGTTCTATCTCTATGGTTTGTTTCCTCTTGAAGTACCCCATGCAGAGACTGGCGAAAAACACTTTCTTTTGAAAGGGGTTGCCAAGCTTCCAAAAAACTACTAGTATGCTGAAATCTCAGCAAACATTTTTTCACCAAATCTTGATGATACTTGGTGGTAAACATCAGTTCACTAAGCCCACTTGTCTGCCCAATTTTTACTCTTCTAGGTTCAAGCGTTCGTTTCCAGTAACACTTTGAATTTTTAGGTTTCACTCTGTTTTCTGCTATATTGATAGATGTGTTTGAAACTCTAAATCAAACACGGTTTGTGCTAGCTCCTTGAATCTTTATCAAATGAAGTAGTCTCTATGGTTTGTTTCCTCTTGAAGTACCCCATGCAGAGACTGGCGAAAAACACTTTCGTTTGAAAGGGGTGGCCAAGCTTCCAAAAAACTACTAGTTTGCTGAAATCTCAGCAAACCTTTTTTCACCAAATGTTGATGATACTTGGTGGTAATGATCAGTTCACTAATCTCACTTGGCTGCCCAACTTTCACTCTTCTAGGTTCAAGCGTTCGTCTCCAGTAACACTTTGAATTTTTAGGTCTCACTCTGTTTTCTGCTATATAGAGAGATGTGTTTGAAACTCTAAATCAAACACGGTTTGTGCTAGCTCCGTGAAACTTGACAAAATGAAGTAGTCCTAAGTTCTATCTCTATGGTTTGTTTCCTCTTGAAGTACCCCATGCAGAGACTGGCGAAAAACACTTTCGTTTGAAAGGGGTTGCCAAGCTTCCAAAAAACTACTAGTTTGCTGAAATCTCAGCAAACCTTTTTTCACCAAATCTTGATGATACTTGGTGGTCATGATCAGTTCACTAATCCCACTTGGCTGCCCAATTTTTATACTTCTAGGTTCAAGTATTCGTTTCCAGTAACAGTTTGAATTTTTAGGTTTCACTCTGTTTTCTCCTACATAGATAGCTGTGTTTGGAATTCTAAATCAAACCTGGTTTGTGCTAGCTCCTTGAAACTTGACAAAATGAAGTAGTTCTCAGTTCTGTCTCTATGGTTTGTTTCCTCTTGAAGTACCCCATGCAGAGACTGGCGAAAAACACTTTCGTTTGAAAGGGGTTGCCAAGCTTCCAAAAAACTACTAGTTTGCTGAAATCTCAGCAAACATTTTTTCAACAAATCTTGATGATACTTGGTGGTAATGATCAGTTCACTAAGCCGACTTGGCTCCCCAATTATCACTCTTCTAGGTTCAAGCGTTCATTTCCAGTAACACTTTGAAATTTTAGGTTTCACTCTGTTTTCTGCGATATAGATAGATGTGTTTGAAACTCTAAATCAAACACGGTTTGTGCTAGCTCCGTGAAACTTGACAAAATGAAGTAGTTCTAAGTTCTATCTCTATGGTTTGTTTCCTCTTGAAGTACCCCATGCAGAGACTGCGAAGAACACTTTCGTTTGAAAGGGGTTGCCAAGCTTCCAAAAAACTACTCGTTTGCTGAAATCTCAGCAAACATTTTTTCACCAAAACTTGATGATACTTGGTGGTAAGGATCAGTTCACTAAGCCCACTTGGCTGCCCAACTTTCACTCTTCTAGGTTCAAGCGTTCGTTTCCAGTAACACTTTGAATTTTTAGGTTTCACTCTGTTTTCTGCTATATAGATAGATGTGTTTGAAACTCTAAATCAAACAAGGTTTGTGCTAGCTCCTTGAATCTTGACCAAATGAAGTAGTTCTCAGTTCTATCTCTGTGGTTTGTTTCCTCTTGAAGTACCCCATGCAGAGACTGGCGAAAAACACTTTCGTTTGAAAGGGGTTGCCAGGCTTCCAAAAAACTACTAGTTTGCTGAAATCTCAGCAAACCTTTTTTCACCAAATCTTGATGATACTTGGTGGTAATGATCAGTTCACTAATCTCACTTGGCTGCCCAACATTCACTCTTCTAGGTTCAAGCGTTCGTTTCCAGTAACACTTTGAATTTTAAGGTTTCACTCTGTTTTCTGCTATATAGATAGATGTGTTTGAAACTCTAAATCAAACACGGTTTGTGCTAGCTCCTTGAAACTTTACCAAATGAAGTAGTTCTATGTTCCATCTCTATGGTTTGTTTCCTCTTGAAGTACACCATGCAGAGACTGGCGAAAAACACTTTCGTTTGAAAGGGGTGGCCAAGCTTCCAAAAAACTACTAGTTTGCTGAAATCTCAGCAAAACTTTTTTCACCAAAACTTGATGATACTTGGTGGTAATGATCAGTTCACAAAGCCCACTTGGCTGCCCAATTTTTACTCTTCTAGGTTCAAGCGTTCGTTTCCTGTAACACTTTGAATTTTTAGGTTTCACTCTGTTTTCTGCTGTATAGATAGATGTGTTTGAAACTCTAAATCAAACACGGTTTTTGCTAGCTCCTTGAAACTTTACGAAATGAAGTAGTTCTATGTTCCATCTCTATGGTTTGTTTCCTCTTGAAGTACACCATGCAGAGACTGGCGAAAAACACTTTCGTTTGAAAGGGGTGGCCAAGCTTCCAAAAAACTACTAGTTTGCTGAAATCTCAGCAAACCTTTTTTCACCAAATCTTGATGATACTTGGTGGTCATGATCAGTTCACTAATCCCACTTGGCTGCCCAATTTTTATTCTTCTAGGTTGAAGAATTCGTTTCCAGTAACAGTTTGAATTTTTAGGTTTCACTCTGTTTTCTCCTACATAGATAGCTGTGTTTGGAATTCTAAATCAAACCTGGATTGTGCTAGCTCCTTGAAACTTGACAAAATGAAGTAGTTCTCAGTTCTATCTCTATGGTTTGTTTCCTCTTGAAGTACCCCATGCAGAGACTGGCGAAAAACACTTTCGTTTGAAAGGGGTTGCCAAGCTTCCAAAAAACTACTAGTTTGCAGAAATCTCAGCAAACATTTTTTCACCAAAACTTGATGATACTTGGTGGTAATGATCAGTTCACTAATCCCACTTGGCTGCCCAACTTTCACTCTTCTAGGTTCAAGCGTTCGTTTCCAGTAACACATTGAATTTTTAGGTTTCACTCTGTTTTATGCTATATAGATACATGTGTTTGAAACTCTAAATCAAAAACGGTTTGTGCTAGCTCCTTGAAACTTGACTAAATGAAGTAGTTCTAAGTTCTATCTCTATGGTTTGTTTCCTCTTGAAGTACCCATGCAGAGACTGGCGAAAACACTTTCGTTTGAAAGGGGTGGCCAAGCTTCCAAAAAACTACTAGTTTGCTGAAATCTCAGCAAACATTTTTTCACCAAAACTTGATGATACTTGGTGGTAATGATCAGTTAACTAATCCCACTTGGCTGCCCAACTTTCACTCTTCTTGCTTCAAGTGTTCGTTTCCAGTAACACTTTGAATTTTTTAGGTTTCACTCTGTTTTCTGCTATATAGATAGATGTGTTTGAAACTCTAAATCAAACACGGTTTGTGCTAGCTCCTTGAAACTTTACCAAATGAAGTAGTTCTATGTTCTATCTCTATGGTTTGTTTCCTCTTGAAGTACCCCATGCAGAGACTGGGCGAAAAACACTTTCGTTTGAAAGGGGTTGCCAAGCTTCCAAAAAACTACTAGTTTGCTGAAATCTCAGCAAACCTTTTTTCACCAAATCTTGATGATACTTGGTGGTCATGATCAGTTCACTAATCCCACTTGGCTGCCCAATTTTTATTCTTCTAGGTTGAAGCATTCGTTTCCAGTAACAGTTTGAATTTTTAGGTTTCACTCTGTTTTCTCCTACATAGATAGCTGTGTTTGGAATTCTAAATCAAACATGGTTTGTGCTAGCTCCTTGAAACTTGACCAAATGAAGTAGTTCTAAGTTCTATCTCTATGGTTTGTTTCCTCTTGAAGTACCCCATGCAGAGACTGGCGAAAAACACTTTCGTTTGAAAGGGGTTGCCAAGCTTCCAAAAAACTACTAGTTTGCTGAAATCTCAGCAAACATTTTTTCACCAAATCTTGATGATACTTGGTGGTAATGATCAGTTCACTAAGCCCACTTGTCCGCCCAATTTTTACTCTTCTAGGTTCAAGCGTTCGTTTCCAGTAACACTTTGAATTTTTAGGTTTCACTCTGTTTTCTGCTATATAGATAGATGTGTTTGAAACTCTAAATCAAACACGGTTTGTGCTAGCTCCTTGAATCTTTATCAAATGAAGTAGTCTCTATGGTTTGTTTCCTCTTGAAGTACACCATGCAGAGACTGGCGAAAAACACTTTCGTTTGAAAGGGGTGGCCAAGCTTCCAAAAAACTACTAGTTTGCTGAAATCTCAGCAAACCGTTTTTACCAAATGTTGATGATACTTGGTGGTAATGATCAGTTCACTAATCTCACTTGGCTGCCCAACTTTCACTCTTCTAGGTTCAAGCGTTCGTCTCCAGTAACACTTTGAATTTTTAGGTCTCACTCTGTTTTCTGCTATATAGATAGATGTGTTTGAAACTCTAAATCAAACACGGTTTGTGCTAGCTCCGTGAAACTTGACAAAATGAAGTAGTCCTAAGTTCTATCTCTATGGTTTGTTTCCTCTTGAAGTATCCCATGCAGAGACTGGCGAAAAACACTTTCGTTTGAAAGGGGTTGCCAAGCTTCCAAAAAACTACTAGTTTGCTGAAATCTCAGCAAACCTTTTTTCACCAAATCTTGATGATACTTGGTGGTAATGATCAGTTCACTAATCCCACTTGGCTATCCAATTTTTATTCTTTTAGGTGAAGCATTCGTTTCCAGTAACAGTTTGAATTTTTATTTTTCACTCTGTTTTCTCCTACATAGATAGCTGTGTTTGGAATTCTAAATCAAACATGGTTTGTGCTAGCTCCTTGAGACTTGACCAAATGAAGTAGTTCTAAGTTCTATCTCTATGGTTTGTTTCCTCTTGAAGTACCCCATGCAGAGACTGGCGAAAAACACTTTCATTTGAAAGGGGTTGCCAAGCTTCCAAAAAACTACTAGTTTGCTGAAATCTCAGCAAACCTTTTTTCACCAAATCTTGATGATACTTGGTGGTAATGATCAGTTCACTAATCCCACTTGGCTGCCCAACTTTCACTCTTCTAGGTTCAAGCGTTCGTTTCCAGTAACACTTTAAATTTTTAGGTTTCACTCTGTTTTCTGCTATATAGACAGATGTGTTTGAAACTCTAAATCAAACACGGTTTGTGCTAGCTCCTTGAAACTTTACCAAATGAAGTAGTCCTAAGTTCTATCTCTATGATTTGTTTCCTCTTGAAGTACCCCATGCAGAGACTGGCGAAAAACACTTTCGTTTGAAAGGGGTGGCCAAGCTTCCAAAAAACTACTAGTTTGCTGAAATCTCAGCAAACATTTTTTCACCAAAACTTGATGATACTTGGTGGTAATGATCAGTTCACTAATCCCACTTGGCTGCCAAACTTTCACTCTTCTTGGTTCAAGCGTTCGTTTCCAGTAACACTTTGAATTTTTAGGTTTCACTCTGTTTTCTGCTATATAGATAGATGTGTTTGAAACTCTAAATCAAACACGGTTTGTGCTAGCTCCTTGAAACTTTACCAAATGAAGTAGTTCTAAGTTCCATCTCTATGGTTTGTTTCCTCTTGAAGTACACCATGCAGAGTCTGGCGAAAAACACTTTCGTTTGAAAGGGGTGGCCAAGCTTCCAAAAAACTACTAGTTTGCTGAAATCTCAGCAAAACTTTTTTCACCAAAACTTGATGATACTTGGTGGTAATGATCAGTTCACAAAGCCCACTTGGCTGCCCAATTTTTACTCTTCTAGGTTCAAGAGTTCGTTTCCTGTAACACTTTGAATTTTTAGGTTTCACTCTGTTTTCTGCTATATAGATAGATGTGTTTGAAACTCTAAATCAAACACGGTTTTTGCTAGCTCCTTGAAACTTTTCCAAATGAAGTAGTTCTATGTTCCATCTCTATGGTTTGTTTCCTCTTGAAGTACACCATGCAGAGACTGGCGAAAAACACTTTCGTTTGAAAGGGGTGGCCAAGCTTCCAAAAAACTACTAGTTTGCTGAAATCTCAGCAAAACTTTTTTCACCAAAACTTGATGATACTTGGTGGTAATGATCAGTTCACAAAGTCCACTTGGCTGCCCAATTTTTATTCTTCTAGGTTGAAGCATTCGTTTCCAGTAACAGTTTGAATTTTTAGGTTTCACTCTGTTTTCTCATACGTAGATAGCTGTGTTTGGAATTCTAAATCAAACACGGTTTGTGCTAGCTCCTTGAACTTGACCAAATGAAGTAGTTCTAAGTTCTATCTCTATGGTTTTTTCCTCTTGAAGTACCCCATGCAGAGACTGGCGAAAAACACTTTCGTTTGAAAGGGGTTGCCAAGCTTCCAAAAAACTACTAGTTTGTTGAAATCTCAGCAAACATTTTTTCACCAAATCTTGATGATACTTGGTGGTAATGATCAGTTCACTAATCCCACTTGGCTACCCAATTTTTATTCTTCTAGGTTGAAGCATTCGTTTCCAGTAACAGTTTGAATTTTTATTTTTCACTCTGTTTTCTCCTACATAGATAGCTGTGTTTGGAATTCTAAATCAAACATGGTTTGTGCTAGCTCCTTGAAACTTGACCAAATAAAGTAGTTCTAAGTTCTATCTCTATGGTTTGTTTCCTCTTGAAGTACCCCATGCAGAGACTGGCGAAAAACACTTTCATTTGAAAGGGGTTGCCAAGCTTCCAAAAAACTACTAGTTTGCTGAAATCTCAGCAAACATTTTTTCACCAAATCTTGATGATACTTGGTGGTAATGATCAGTTCACTAAGCCCACTTGGCTGCCCAATTTTTACTATTCTTGGTTCAAGCGTTCGTTTCCAGTAACACTTTGAATTTTTAGGTTTCACTCTGTTTTCTGCTATATAGATAGATGTGTTTGAAACTCTAAATCAAACACGGTTTGTGCTAGCTCCTTGAAACTTTACCAAATGAAGTAGTCTCTATGGTTTGTTTCCTCTTGAAGTACACCATGCAGAGACTGGCGAAAAACACTTTCGTTTGAAAGGGGTTGCCAAGCTTCCAAAAAACTACTAGTTTGCTGAAATCTCAGCAAACCTTTTTTCACCAAATCTTGCTGATACTTGGTGGTAATGATCAGTTAACTAATCTCACTTGGCTGCCTAACTTTCACTCTTTTGGGTTCAAGCGTTCGTTTCCAGTAACACTTGGAATTTTTAGGTTTCACTCTGTTTTCTGCTATATAGATAGATGTGTTTGAAACTCTAAATCAAACACGGTTTGTGCTAGCTCCGTGAAACTTGACAAAATGAAGTAGTTCTAAGTTCTATCTCTATGGTTTGTTTCCTCTTGAAGTACCCCATGCAGAGACTGGCGAAAAACACTTTCGTTTGAAAGGGGTTGCCAAGCTTCCAAAAAACTACTGGTTTGCTGAAATCTCAGCAAACCTTTTTTCACCAAATCTTGATGATACTTGATGGTAATGATCAGTTCACTAATCCCACTTGGCTGCCCAATTTTTATTCTTCTAGGTTGAAGCATTCGTTTCCAGTAACACTTTGAATTTTTAGGTTTCACTCTGTTTTCTGCTATATAGATAGATGTGTTTGAAACTCTAAATCAAACACTGTTTGTGCTAGCTCCTTGAAAATTTACCAAATGAAGTAGTCTCTATGGTTTGTTTCCTCTTGAAGTACACCATGCAGAGACTGGCGAAAAACACTTTCGTTTGAAAGGGGTGGCCAAGCTTCCAAAAAACTACTAGTTTGCTGAAATCTCAGCAAACCTTTTTTCACCAAATCTTGATGATACTTGGTGGTAATGATCAGTTCACTAATCTCACTTGGCTGCCCAACTTTCACTCTTCTAGGTTCAAGCGTTCGTTTCCAGTAACACTTTGAATTTTTAGGTTTCACTCTGTTTTCTGCTATATAGATAGATGTGTTTGAAACTCTATTTCAAACACGGTTTGTGCTAGCTCCGTGAAACTTGACAAAATGAAGTAGTTCTAAGTTCTATCTCTATGGTTTGTTTCCTCTTGAAGTACCCCATGCAGAGACTGGCGAAAAACACTTTCGTTTAAAAGGGGTTGCCAAGCTTCCAAAAAACTACTAGTTTGCTGAAATCTCAGCAAACATTTTTTCACCAAAACTTGATGATACTTGGTGGTAATGATCAGTTCACTAATCCTACTTGGCTGCCCAACTTTCACTCTTCTAGGTTCAAGCGTTCGTTTCCAGTAACACTTTGAATTTTTAGGTTTCACTCTGTTTTCTGCTATATAGACAGATGTGTTTGAAACTCTAAATCAAACACGGTTTGTGCTAGCTCTTTGAAACTTGACCAAATGAAGTAGTTCTAAGTTCTATCTCTATGGTTTGTTTCCTCTTGAAGTACCCCATGCAGAGACTGGCGAAAAACACTTTCGTTTGAAAGGGGTTGCCAAGCTTCCAAAAAACTACTAGTTTGCTGAAATCTCAGCAAACCTTTTTTCACCAAATCTTGATGATACTTGGTGGTAATGATCAGTTCACTAATCCCACTTGGCTGCCCAACTTTCACTCTTCTAGGTTCAAGCGTTCGTTTCCAGTAACACTTTAAATTTTTAGGTTTCACTCTGTTTTCTGCTATATAGACAGATGTGTTTGAAACTCTAAATCAAACACGGTTTGTGCTAGCTCCTTGAAACTTTACCAAATGAAGTAGTCCTAAGTTCTATCTCTATGATTTGTTTCCTCTTGAAGTACCCCATGCAGAGACTGGCGAAAAACACTTTCGTTTGAAAGGGGTGGCCAAGCTTCCAAAAAACTACTAGTTTGCTGAAATCTCAGCAAACATTTTTTCACCAAAACTTGATGATACTTGGTGGTAATGATCAGTTCACTAATCCCACTTGGCTGCCAAACTTTCACTCTTCTTGGTTCAAGCGTTCGTTTCCAGTAACACTTTGAATTTTTAGGTTTCACTCTGTTTTCTGCTATATAGATAGATGTGTTTGAAACTCTAAATCAAACACGGTTTGTGCTAGCTCCTTGAAACTTTACCAAATGAAGTAGTTCTAAGTTCCATCTCTATGGTTTGTTTCCTCTTGAAGTACACCATGCAGAGTCTGGCGAAAAACACTTTCGTTTGAAAGGGGTGGCCAAGCTTCCAAAAAACTACTAGTTTGCTGAAATCTCAGCAAAACTTTTTTCACCAAAACTTGATGATACTTGGTGGTAATGATCAGTTCACAAAGCCCACTTGGCTGCCCAATTTTTACTCTTCTAGGTTCAAGCGTTCGTTTCCTGTAACACTTTGAATTTTTAGGTTTCACTCTGTTTTCTGCTATATAGATAGATGTGTTTGAAACTCTAAATCAAACACGGTTTTTGCTAGCTCCTTGAAACTTTTCCAAATGAAGTAGTTCTATGTTCCATCTCTATGGTTTTTTTCCTCTTGAAGTACACCATGCAGAGACTGGCGAAAAACACTTTCGTTTGAAAGGGGTGGCCAAGCTTCCAAAAAACTACTAGTTTGCTGAAATCTCAGCAAAACTTTTTTCACCAAAACTTGATGATACTTGGTGGTAATGATCAGTTCACAAAGTCCACTTGGCTGCCCAATTTTTATTCTTCTAGGTTGAAGCATTCGTTTCCAGTAACAGTTTGAATTTTTAGGTTTCACTCTGTTTTCTCATACGTAGATAGCTGTGTTTGGAATTCTAAATCAAACACGGTTTGTGCTAGCTCCTTGAACTTGACCAAATGAAGTAGTTCTAAGTTCTATCTCTATGGTTTGTTTCCTCTTGAAGTACCCCATGCAGAGACTGGCGAAAAACACTTTCGTTTGAAAGGGGTTGCCAAGCTTCCAAAAAACTACTAGTTTGTTGAAATCTCAGCAAACATTTTTTCACCAAATCTTGATGATACTTGGTGGTAATGATCAGTTCACTAATCCCACTTGGCTACCCAATTTTTATTCTTCTAGGTTGAAGCATTCGTTTCCAGTAACAGTTTGAATTTTTATTTTTCACTCTGTTTTCTCCTACATAGATAGCTGTGTTTGGAATTCTAAATCAAACATGGTTTGTGCTAGCTCCTTGAAACTTGACCAAATAAAGTAGTTCTAAGTTCTATCTCTATGGTTTGTTTCCTCTTGAAGTACCCCATGCAGAGACTGGCGAAAAACACTTTCATTTGAAAGGGGTTGCCAAGCTTCCAAAAAACTACTAGTTTGCTGAAATCTCAGCAAACATTTTTTCACCAAATCTTGATGATACTTGGTGGTAATGATCAGTTCACTAAGCCCACTTGGCTGCCCAATTTTTACTATTCTTGGTTCAAGCGTTCGTTTCCAGTAACACTTTGAATTTTTAGGTTTCACTCTGTTTTCTGCTATATAGATAGATGTGTTTGAAACTCTAAATCAAACACGGTTTGTGCTAGCTCCTTGAAACTTTACCAAATGAAGTAGTCTCTATGGTTTGTTTCCTCTTGAAGTACACCATGCAGAGACTGGCGAAAAACACTTTCGTTTGAAAGGGGTTGCCAAGCTTCCAAAAAACTACTAGTTTGCTGAAATCTCAGCAAACCTTTTTTCACCAAATCTTGCTGATACTTGGTGGTAATGATCAGTTAACTAATCTCACTTGGCTGCCTAACTTTCACTCTTTTGGGTTCAAGCGTTCGTTTCCAGTAACACTTGGAATTTTTAGGTTTCACTCTGTTTTCTGCTATATAGATAGATGTGTTTGAAACTCTAAATCAAACACGGTTTGTGCTAGCTCCGTGAAACTTGACAAAATGAAGTAGTTCTAAGTTCTATCTCTATGGTTTGTTTCCTCTTGAAGTACCCCATGCAGAGACTGGCGAAAAACACTTTCGTTTGAAAGGGGTTGCCAAGCTTCCAAAAAACTACTGGTTTGCTGAAATCTCAGCAAACCTTTTTTCACCAAATCTTGATGATACTTGATGGTAATGATCAGTTCACTAATCCCACTTGGCTGCCCAATTTTTATTCTTCTAGGTTGAAGCATTCGTTTCCAGTAACACTTTGAATTTTTAGGTTTCACTCTGTTTTCTGCTATATAGATAGATGTGTTTGAAACTCTAAATCAAACACTGTTTGTGCTAGCTCCTTGAAAATTTACCAAATGAAGTAGTCTCTATGGTTTGTTTCCTCTTGAAGTACACCATGCAGAGACTGGCGAAAAACACTTTCGTTTGAAAGGGGTGGCCAAGCTTCCAAAAACTACTAGTTTGCTGAAATCTCAGCAAACCTTTTTTCACCAAATCTTGATGATACTTGGTGGTAATGATCAGTTCACTAATCTCACTTGGCTGCCCAACTTTCACTCTTCTAGGTTCAAGCGTTCGTTTCCAGTAACACTTTGAATTTTTAGGTTTCACTCTGTTTTCTGCTATATAGATAGATGTGTTTGAAACTCTATTTCAAACACGGTTTGTGCTAGCTCCGTGAAACTTGACAAAATGAAGTAGTTCTAAGTTCTATCTCTATGGTTTGTTTCCTCTTGAAGTACCCCATGCAGAGACTGGCGAAAAACACTTTCGTTTAAAAGGGGTTGCCAAGCTTCCAAAAAACTACTAGTTTGCTGAAATCTCAGCAAACATTTTTTCACCAAAACTTGATGATACTTGGTGGTAATGATCAGTTCACTAATCCTACTTGGCTGCCCAACTTTCACTCTTCTAGGTTCAAGCGTTCGTTTCCAGTAACACTTTGAATTTTTAGGTTTCACTCTGTTTTCTGCTATATAGACAGATGTGTTTGAAACTCTAAATCAAACACGGTTTGTGCTAGCTCTTTGAAACTTGACCAAATGAAGTAGTTCTAAGTTCTATCTCTATGGTTTGTTTCCTCTTGAAGTACCCCATGCAGAGACTGGCGAAAAACACTTTCGTTTGAAAGGGGTTGCCAAGCTTCCAAAAAACTACTAGTTTGCTGAAATCTCAGCAAACCTTTTTTCACCAAATCTTGATGATACTTGGTGGTAATGATCAGTTCACTAATCCCACTTGGCTGCCCAACTTTCACTCTTCTAGGTTCAAGCGTTCGTTTCCAGTAACACTTTAAATTTTTAGGTTTCACTCTGTTTTCTGCTATATAGACAGATGTGTTTGAAACTCTAAATCAAACACGGTTTGTGCTAGCTCCTTGAAACTTTACCAAATGAAGTAGTCCTAAGTTCTATCTCTATGATTTGTTTCCTCTTGAAGTACCCCATGCAGAGACTGGCGAAAAACACTTTCGTTTGAAAGGGGTGGCCAAGCTTCCAAAAAACTACTAGTTTGCTGAAATCTCAGCAAACATTTTTTCACCAAAACTTGATGATACTTGGTGGTAATGATCAGTTCACTAATCCCACTTGGCTGCCAAACTTTCACTCTTCTTGGTTCAAGCGTTCGTTTCCAGTAACACTTTGAATTTTTAGGTTTCACTCTGTTTTCTGCTATATAGATAGATGTGTTTGAAACTCTAAATCAAACACGGTTTGTGCTAGCTCCTTGAAACTTTACCAAATGAAGTAGTTCTAAGTTCCATCTCTATGGTTTGTTTCCTCTTGAAGTACACCATGCAGAGTCTGGCGAAAAACACTTTCGTTTGAAAGGGGTGGCCAAGCTTCCAAAAAACTACTAGTTTGCTGAAATCTCAGCAAAACTTTTTTCACCAAAACTTGATGATACTTGGTGGTAATGATCAGTTCACAAAGCCCACTTGGCTGCCCAATTTTTACTCTTCTAGGTTCAAGCGTTCGTTTCCTGTAACACTTTGAATTTTTAGGTTTCACTCTGTTTTCTGCTATATAGATAGATGTGTTTGAAACTCTAAATCAAACACGGTTTTTGCTAGCTCCTTGAAACTTTTCCAAATGAAGTAGTTCTATGTTCCATCTCTATGGTTTTTTTCCTCTTGAAGTACACCATGCAGAGACTGGCGAAAAACACTTTCGTTTGAAAGGGGTGGCCAAGCTTCCAAAAAACTACTAGTTTGCTGAAATCTCAGCAAAACTTTTTTCACCAAAACTTGATGATACTTGGTGGTAATGATCAGTTCACAAAGTCCACTTGGCTGCCCAATTTTTATTCTTCTAGGTTGAAGCATTCGTTTCCAGTAACAGTTTGAATTTTTAGGTTTCACTCTGTTTTCTCATACGTAGATAGCTGTGTTTGGAATTCTAAATCAAACACGGTTTGTGCTAGCTCCTTGAACTTGACCAAATGAAGTAGTTCTAAGTTCTATCTCTATGGTTTGTTTCCTCTTGAAGTACCCCATGCAGAGACTGGCGAAAAACACTTTCGTTTGAAAGGGGTTGCCAAGCTTCCAAAAAACTACTAGTTTGTTGAAATCTCAGCAAACATTTTTTCACCAAATCTTGATGATACTTGGTGGTAATGATCAGTTCACTAATCCCACTTGGCTACCCAATTTTTATTCTTCTAGGTTGAAGCATTCGTTTCCAGTAACAGTTTGAATTTTTATTTTTCACTCTGTTTTCTCCTACATAGATAGCTGTGTTTGGAATTCTAAATCAAACATGGTTTGTGCTAGCTCCTTGAAACTTGACCAAATAAAGTAGTTCTAAGTTCTATCTCTATGGTTTGTTTCCTCTTGAAGTACCCCATGCAGAGACTGGCGAAAAACACTTTCATTTGAAAGGGGTTGCCAAGCTTCCAAAAAACTACTAGTTTGCTGAAATCTCAGCAAACATTTTTTCACCAAATCTTGATGATACTTGGTGGTAATGATCAGTTCACTAAGCCCACTTGGCTGCCCAATTTTTACTATTCTTGGTTCAAGCGTTCGTTTCCAGTAACACTTTGAATTTTTAGGTTTCACTCTGTTTTCTGCTATATAGATAGATGTGTTTGAAACTCTAAATCAAACACGGTTTGTGCTAGCTCCTTGAAACTTTACCAAATGAAGTAGTCTCTATGGTTTGTTTCCTCTTGAAGTACACCATGCAGAGACTGGCGAAAAACACTTTCGTTTGAAAGGGGTTGCCAAGCTTCCAAAAAACTACTAGTTTGCTGAAATCTCAGCAAACCTTTTTTCACCAAATCTTGCTGATACTTGGTGGTAATGATCAGTTAACTAATCTCACTTGGCTGCCTAACTTTCACTCTTTTGGGTTCAAGCGTTCGTTTCCAGTAACACTTGGAATTTTTAGGTTTCACTCTGTTTTCTGCTATATAGATAGATGTGTTTGAAACTCTAAATCAAACACGGTTTGTGCTAGCTCCGTGAAACTTGACAAAATGAAGTAGTTCTAAGTTCTATCTCTATGGTTTGTTTCCTCTTGAAGTACCCCATGCAGAGACTGGCGAAAAACACTTTCGTTTGAAAGGGGTTGCCAAGCTTCCAAAAAACTACTGGTTTGCTGAAATCTCAGCAAACCTTTTTTCACCAAATCTTGATGATACTTGATGGTAACGATCAGTTCACTAATCCCACTTGGCTGCCCAATTTTTATTCTTCTAGGTTGAAGCATTCGTTTCCAGTAACACTTTGAATTTTTAGGTTTCACTCTGTTTTCTGCTATATAGATAGATGTGTTTGAAACTCTAAATCAAACACTGTTTGTGCTAGCTCCTTGAAAATTTACCAAATGAAGTAGTCTCTATGGTTTGTTTCCTCTTGAAGTACACCATGCAGAGACTGGCGAAAAACACTTTCGTTTGAAAGGGGTGGCCAAGCTTCCAAAAACTACTAGTTTGCTGAAATCTCAGCAAACCTTTTTTCACCAAATCTTGATGATACTTGGTGGTAATGATCAGTTCACTAATCTCACTTGGCTGCCCAACTTTCACTCTTCTAGGTTCAAGCGTTCGTTTCCAGTAACACTTTGAATTTTTAGGTTTCACTCTGTTTTCTGCTATATAGATAGATGTGTTTGAAACTCTATTTCAAACACGGTTTGTGCTAGCTCCGTGAAACTTGACAAAATGAAGTAGTTCTAAGTTCTATCTCTATGGTTTGTTTCCTCTTGAAGTACCCCATGCAGAGACTGGCGAAAAACACTTTCGTTTAAAAGGGGTTGCCAAGCTTCCAAAAAACTACTAGTTTGCTGAAATCTCAGCAAACATTTTTTCACCAAAACTTGATGATACTTGGTGGTAATGATCAGTTCACTAATCCTACTTGGCTGCCCAACTTTCACTCTTCTAGGTTCAAGCGTTCGTTTCCAGTAACACTTTGAATTTTTAGGTTTCACTCTGTTTTCTGCTATATAGACAGATGTGTTTGAAACTCTAAATCAAACACGGTTTGTGCTAGCTCTTTGAAACTTGACCAAATGAAGTAGTTCTAAGTTCTATCTCTATGGTTTGTTTCCTCTTGAAGTACCCCATGCAGAGACTGGCGAAAAACACTTTCGTTTGAAAGGGGTTGCCAAGCTTCCAAAAAACTACTAGTTTGCTGAAATCTCAGCAAACCTTTTTTCACCAAAACTTGATGATACTTGGTGGTAATGATCAGTTCACTAATCCCACTTGGCTGCCCAACTTTCACTCTTCTAGGTTCAAGCGTTCGTTTCCAGTAACACTTTGAATTTTTAGGTTTCACTCTGTTTTCTGCTATATAGATAGATGTGTTTGAAACTCTAAATCAAACACGGTTTGTGCTAGCTCCTTGAAACTTTACCAAATGAAGTAGTTCTAAGTTCTATCTCTATGATTTGTTTCCTCTTGAAGTACACCATGCAGAGACTGGCGAAAAACACTTTCGTTTCAAAGGTGTGGCCAAGCTTCCAAAAAACTACTAGTTTGCTGAAATCTCAGCAAAACTTTTTTCACCAAATCTTGATGATACTTGGTGGTAATGATCAGTTCACTAATCCCTCTTGGCTGCCCAATTTTTATTCTTCTAGGTTGAAGCATTCGTTTCCAGTAACAGTTTGAATTTTTAGGTTTCACTCTGTTTTCTCAAACATAGATAGCTGTGTTTGGAATACTAAATCAAACACGGTTTGTGCTAGCTCCTTGAAACTTGACCAAATGAAGTAGTTCTAAGTTCTATTTCTATGGTTTGTTTCCTCTTGAAGTACCCCATGCAGAGACTGGCGAAAAACACTTTCGTTTGAAAGGGGTTGCCAAGCTTCCAAAAAACTACTAGTTTGCTGAAATCTCAGCAAACATTTTTTCACAAAATCTTGATGATACTTGGTGGTAATGATCAGTTCACTAAGCCCACTTGGCTGCCCAATTTTTACTCTTCTAGTTTCAAGCGTTCGTTTCCAGTAACACTTTGAATTTTTAGGTTTCACTCTGTTTTCTGCTATATAGATAGATGTGTTTGAAACTCTAAATCAAACACGGTTTGTGCTAGCTCCTTGAACCTTTACCAAATGAAGTAGTTCTATGTTCCATCTCTATGGTTTGTTTCCTCTTGAAGTACACCATGCAGAGACTGGCGAAAAACACTTTCGTTTGAAAGGGGTGGCCAAGCTTCCAAAAAACTACAAGTTTGCTGAAATCTCAGCAAACCTTTTTTCACCAAATCTTGATGATACTTGGTGGTAATGATCAGTTCACTAATCCCACTTGGCTGCCCAATTTTTATTATTCTAGGTTGAAGCATTCGTTTCCAGTAACAGTTTGAATTTTTATTTTTCATTCTGATTTCTCCTATATAGATAGCTGTGTTTGGAATTCTAAATCAAACATGGTTTGTGCTAGCTCCTTGAAACTTGACCAAATGAAGTAGTTCTAAGTTCTATCTCTTTGGTTTGTTTCCTCTTGAAGTACCCCATGCAGAGACTGGCGAAAAACACTTTCGTTTGAAAGGGGTGGCCAAGCTTCCAAAAAACTACTAGTTTGCTGAAATCTCAGCAAACCTTTTTTCACCAAATCTTGATGATACTTGGTGGTAATGATCAGTTCACTAATCTCACTTGGCTGCCCAACTTTCACTCTTCTAGGTTCAAGCGTTCGTTTCAAGTAACACTTTGAATATATAGGTTTCACTCTGTTTTCTGCTATATAGATAGATGTGTTTGAAACTCTAAATCAAACACGGTTTGTGCTAGCTCCTTGAAACTTTACCAAATGAAGTAGTTCTATGTTCCATCTCGATGGTTTGTTTCCTCTTAAAGTACACCATGCAGAGACTGGCGAAAAACACTTTCGTTTCAAAGGTGTGGCCAAGCTTCCAAAAAACTACTAGTTTGCTGAAATCTCAGCAAAACTTTTTTCACCAAATCTTGATGATACTTGGTGGTAATGATCAGTTCACTAATCCCTCTTGGCTGCCCAATTTTTATTCTTCTAGGTTGAAGCATTCGTTTCCAGTAACAGTTTGAATTTTTAGGTTTCACTCTGTTTTCTCAAACATAGATAGCTGTGTTTGGAATACTAAATCAAACACGGTTTGTGCTAGCTCCTTGAAACTTGACCAAATGAAGTAGTTCTAAGTTCTATTTCTATGGTTTGTTTCCTCTTGAAGTACCCCATGCAGAGACTGGCGAAAAACACTTTCGTTTGAAAGGGGTTGCCAAGCTTCCAAAAAACTACTAGTTTGCTGAAATCTCAGCAAACATTTTTTCACAAAATCTTGATGATACTTGGTGGTAATGATCAGTTCACTAAGCCCACTTGGCTGCCCAATTTTTACTCTTCTAGTTTCAAGCGTTCGTTTCCAGTAACACTTTGAATTTTTAGGTTTCACTCTGTTTTCTGCTATATAGATAGATGTGTTTGAAACTCTAAATCAAACACGGTTTGTGCTAGCTCCTTGAACCTTTACCAAATGAAGTAGTTCTATGTTCCATCTCTATGGTTTGTTTCCTCTTGAAGTACACCATGCAGAGACTGGCGAAAAACACTTTCGTTTGAAAGGGGTGGCCAAGCTTCCAAAAAACTACAAGTTTGCTGAAATCTCAGCAAACTTTTTTTCACCAAATCTTGATGATACTTGGTGGTAATGATCAGTTCACTAATCCCACTTGGCTGCCCAATTTTTATTATTCTAGGTTGAAGCATTCGTTTCCAGTAACAGTTTGAATTTTTAGGTTTCACTCTGTTTTCTCAAACATAGATAGCTGTGTTTGGAATTCTAAATCAAACATGGTTTGTGCTAGCTCCTTGAAACTTGACCAAATGAAGTAGTTCTAAGTTCTATCTCTTTGGTTTGTTTCCTCTTGAAGTACCCCATGCAGAGACTGGCGAAAAACACTTTCGTTTGAAAGGGGTGGCCAAGCTTCCAAAAAACTACTAGTTTGCTGAAATCTCAGCAAACCTTTTTTCACCAAATCTTGATGATACTTGGTGGTAATGATCAGTTCACTAATCTCACTTGGCTGCCCAACTTTCACTCTTCTAGGTTCAAGCGTTCGTTTCAAGTAACACTTTGAATATATAGGTTTCACTCTGTTTTCTGCTATATAGATAGATGTGTTTGAAACTCTAAATCAAACACGGTTTGTGCTAGCTCCGTGAAACTTGACAAAATGAAGTAGTCCTAAGTTCTATCTGTATGGTTTGTTTCCTCTTGAAGTACCCCATGCAGAGACTGGCGAAAAACACTTTCGTTTGAAAGGGGTTGCCAAGCTTCCAAAAAACTACTAGTTTGCTGAAATCTCAGCAAACATTTTTTCACCAAAACTTGATGATACTTGGTGGTAATGATCAGTTCACTAATCCCACTTGGCTGCCGAACTTTCACTATTCTAGGTTCAAGCGTTCGTTTCCAGTAACACTTTGAATTTTTAGGTTTCACTATGTTTTCTGCTATATAGACAGATGTGTTTGAAACTCTAAATCAAACACGGTTTGTGCTAGCTCCTTGAAACTTGACCAAATGAAGTAGTTCTAAGTTCTATCTCTATGATTTGTTTCCTCTTGAAGTACCCCATGCAGAGACTGGCGAAAAACACTTTCGTTTGAAAGGGGTTGCCAAGCTTCCAAAAAACTACTAGTTTGCTGAAATCTCAGCAAACATTTTTTCACCAAAACTTGATGATACTTGGTGGTAATGATCAGTTCACTAATCCCACTTGGCTGCCCAATTTCACTCTTCTACGTTCAAGCGTTCGTTTCCAGTAACACTTTGAATTTTTAGGTTTCAATCTGTTTTCTGCTATATAGATAGATGTGTTTGAAACTCTAAATCAAACACGGTTTGTGCTAGCTCCTTGAAACTTTACCAAATGAAGTAGTTCTATGTTCCATCTCTATGGTTTGTTTCCTCTTAAAGTACACCATGCAGAGACTGGCGAAAAACACTTTCGTTTCAAAGGTGTGGCCAAGCTTCCAAAAAACTACTAGTTTGCTGAAATCTCAGCAAAACTTTTTTCACCAAATCTTGATGATACTTGGTGGTAATGATCAGTTCACTAATCCCTCTTGGCTGCCCAATTTTTATTCTTCTAGGTTGAAGCATTCGTTTCCAGTAACAGTTTGAATTTTTAGGTTTCACTCTGTTTTCTCAAACATAGATAGCTGTGTTTGGAATACTAAATCAAACACGGTTTGTGCTAGCTCCTTGAAACTTGACCAAATGAAGTAGTTCTAAGTTCTATTTCTATGGTTTGTTTCCTCTTGAAGTACCCCATGCAGAGACTGGCGAAAAACACTTTCGTTTGAAAGGGGTTGCCAAGCTTCCAAAAAACTACTAGTTTGCTGAAATCTCAGCAAACATTTTTTCACAAAATCTTGATGATACTTGGTGGTAATGATCAGTTCACTAAGCCCACTTGGCTGCCCAATTTTTACTCTTCTAGTTTCAAGCGTTCGTTTCCAGTAACACTTTGAATTTTTAGGTTTCACTCTGTTTTCTGCTATATAGATAGATGTGTTTGAAACTCTAAATCAAACACGGTTTGTGCTAGCTCCTTGAACCTTTACCAAATGAAGTAGTTCTATGTTCCATCTCTGTGGTTTGTTTCCTCTTGAAGTACACCATGCAGAGACTGGCGAAAAACACTTTCGTTTGAAAGGGGTGGCCAAGCTTCCAAAAAACTACAAGTTTGCTGAAATCTCAGCAAACCTTTTTTCACCAAATCTTGATGATACTTGGTGGTAATGATCAGTTCACTAATCCCACTTGGCTGCCCAATTTTTATTATTCTAGGTTGAAGCATTCGTTTCCAGTAACAGTTTGAATTTTTATTTTTCATTCTGATTTCTCCTATATAGATAGCTGTGTTTGGAATTCTAAATCAAACATGGTTTGTGCTAGCTCCTTGAAACTTGACCAAATGAAGTAGTTCTAAGTTCTATCTCTTTGGTTTGTTTCCTCTTGAAGTACCCCATGCAGAGACTGGCGAAAAACACTTTCGTTTGAAAGGGGTGGCCAAGCTTCCAAAAAACTACTAGTTTGCTGAAATCTCAGCAAACCTTTTTTCACCAAATCTTGATGATACTTGGTGGTAATGATCAGTTCACTAATCTCACTTGGCTGCCCAACTTTCACTCTTCTAGGTTCAAGCGTTCGTTTCAAGTAACACTTTGAATATATAGGTTTCACTCTGTTTTCTGCTATATAGATAGATGTGTTTGAAACTCTAAATCAAACACGGTTTGTGCTAGCTCCTTGAAACTTTACCAAATGAAGTAGTTCTATGTTCCATCTCTATGGTTTGTTTCCTCTTGAAGTACACCATGCAGAGACTGGCGAAAAACACTTTCGTTTGAAAGGGGTGGCCAAGCTTCCAAAAAACTACAAGTTTGCTGAAATCTCAGCAAACTTTTTTTCACCAAATCTTGATGATACTTGGTGGTAATGATCAGTTCACTAATCCCACTTGGCTGCCCAATTTTTATTATTCTAGGTTGAAGCATTCGTTTCCAGTAACAGTTTGAATTTTTAGGTTTCACTCTGTTTTCTCAAACATAGATAGCTGTGTTTGGAATTCTAAATCAAACATGGTTTGTGCTAGCTCCTTGAAACTTGACCAAATGAAGTAGTTCTAAGTTCTATCTCTTTGGTTTGTTTCCTCTTGAAGTACCCCATGCAGAGACTGGCGAAAAACACTTTCGTTTGAAAGGGGTGGCCAAGCTTCCAAAAAACTACTAGTTTGCTGAAATCTCAGCAAACCTTTTTTCACCAAATCTTGATGATACTTGGTGGTAATGATCAGTTCACTAATCTCACTTGGCTGCCCAACTTTCACTCTTCTAGGTTCAAGCGTTCGTTTCAAGTAACACTTTGAATATATAGGTTTCACTCTGTTTTCTGCTATATAGATAGATGTGTTTGAAACTCTAAATCAAACACGGTTTGTGCTAGCTCCGTGAAACTTGACAAAATGAAGTAGTCCTAAGTTCTATCTGTATGGTTTGTTTCCTCTTGAAGTACCCCATGCAGAGACTGGCGAAAAACACTTTCGTTTGAAAGGGGTTGCCAAGCTTCCAAAAAACTACTAGTTTGCTGAAATCTCAGCAAACATTTTTTCACCAAAACTTGATGATACTTGGTGGTAATGATCAGTTCACTAATCCCACTTGGCTGCCGAACTTTCACTATTCTAGGTTCAAGCGTTCGTTTCCAGTAACACTTTGAATTTTTAGGTTTCACTATGTTTTCTGCTATATAGACAGATGTGTTTGAAACTCTAAATCAAACACGGTTTGTGCTAGCTCCTTGAAACTTGACCAAATGAAGTAGTTCTAAGTTCTACCTCTATTGTTTGTTTCCTCTTGAAGTACCCCATGCAGAGACTGGCGAAAAACACTTTCATTTGAAAGGGGTTGCCAAGCTTCCAAAAAACTACTAGTTTGCTGAAATCTCAGCAAACCTTTTTTAACCAAAACTTTATGATACTTGGTGGTAATGATCAGTTCACTAATCCCACTTGGCTGCCCAACTTTCACTCTTCTAGGTTCAAGCGTTCGTTTCCAGTAACACTTTGAATTTTTAGGTTTCACTCTGTTTTCTGCTATATAGACAGATGTGTTTGAAACTCTAAATCAAACACGGTTTGTGCTAGCTCCTTGAAACTTGACCAAATGAAGTAGTTCTAAGTTCTATCTCTATGGTTTGTTTCCTCTTGAAGTACCCCATGCAGAGATTGGCGAAAAACACTTTCGTTTGAAAGGGGTGGCCAAGCTTCCAAAAAACTACTAGTTTGCTGAAATCTCAGCAAACATTTTTCACCAAAACTTGATGATACTTGGTGGTAATGATCAGTTCACTAATCCCACTTGGCTGCCCAACTTTCACTCTTCTAGGTTCAAGCGTTCGTTTCCAGTAACACTTTGAATTTTTAGGTTTCACTCTGTTTTCTGCTATATAGACAGATGTGTTTGAAACTCTAAATAAAACACGGTTTGTGCTAGCTCCTTGAAACTTGACCAAATGAAGTAGTTCTAAGTTCTATCTCTATGATTTCTTTCCTCTTGAAGTACCCCATGCAGAGACTGGCGAAAAACACTTTCGTTTGAAAGGGGTTGCCAAGCTTCCAAAAAACTACTAGTTTGCTGAAATCTCAGCAAACATTTTTTCACCAAAACTTTATGATACTTGGTGGTAATGATCAGTTCACTAATCCCACTTGGCTGCCCAATTTCACTCTTCTACGTTCAAGCGTTCGTTTCCAGTAACACTTTGAATTTTTAGGTTTCACTCTGTTTTCTGCTATATAGATAGATGTGTTTGAAACTCTAAATCAAACACGGTTTGTGCTAGCTCCTTGAAACTTGACCAAATGAAGTAGTTCTAAGTTCTATCTCTATGGTTTGTTTCCTCTTGAAGTACCCCATGCAGAGACTGGCGAAAAACACTTTCGTTTGAAAGGGGTTGCCAAGCTTCCAAAAAACTACTCGTTTGCTGAAATCTCAGCAAACATTTTTTCACCAATTCTTGATGATACTTGGTGGTAATGATCAGTTCACTAAGCCCACTTGGCTGCCCAATTTTTACTCTTCTAGTTTCAAGCGTTCGTTTCCAGTAACACTTTGAATTTTTAGGTTTCACTCTGTTTTCTGCTATATAGATAGATGTGTTTGAAACTCTAAATCAAACACGGTTTGTGCTAGCTCCTTGAAATTTGACCAAATGAAGTAGTTCTAAGTTCTATCTCTATGGTTTGTTTCCTCTTGAAGTACACCATGCAGAGACTGGCGAAAAACACTTTCGTTTGAAAGGGGTGGCCAAGCTTCCAAAAAACTACTAGTTTGCTGAAATCTCAGCAAACATTTTTTCAACAAATCTTGATGATACTTGGTGGTAATGATCAGTTCACTAAGCCCATTTGGCTGCCCAATTTTTACTCTTCTAGGTCCAAGCGTTCATTTCCAGTAACACTTTGAATTTTTAGGTTTCACTCTGTTTTCTGCTATATAGATAGATGTGTTTGAAACTCTAAATCAAACACTGTTTGTGCTAGCTCCTTGAAAATTTACCAAATGAAGTAGTCTCTATGGTTTGTTTCCTCTTGAAGTACACCATGCAGAGACTGGCGAAAAACACTTTCGTTTGAAAGGGGTGGCCAAGCTTCCAAAAAACTACTAGTTTGCTGAAATCTCAGCAAAACTTTTTTCACCAAATCTTGATGATACTTGGTGGTAATGATCAGTTCACTAATCTCACTTGGCTGCCCAACTTTCACTCTTCTAGGTTAAAGCGTTCGTTTCCAGTAACACTTTGAATTTTTAGGTTTCACTCTGTTTTCTGCTATATAGATAGATGTGTTTGAAACTCTAAATCAAACACGGTTTGTGCTAGCTCCGTGAAACTTGACAAAATGAAGTAGTCCTAAGTTCTATCTGTATGGTTTGTTTCCTCTTGAAGTACCCCATGCAGAGACTGGCGAAAAACACTTTCGTTTGAAAGGGGTTGCCAAGCTTCCAAAAAACTACTCGTTTGCTGAAATCTCAGCAAACATTTTTTCACCAAAACTTGATGATACTTGGTGGTAATGATCAGTTCACTAATCCCACTTGGCTGCCGAACTTTCACTATTCTAGGTTCAAGCGTTCGTTTCCAGTAACACTTTGAATTTTTAGGTTTCACTATGTTTTCTGCTATATAGACAGATGTGTTTGAAACTCTAAATCAAACACGGTTTGTGCTAGCTCCTTGAAACTTGACCAAATGAAGTAGTTCTAAGTTCTATCTCTATGGTTTGTTTCCTCTTGAAGTACCCCATGCAGAGACTGGCGAAAAACACTTTCGTTTGAAAGGGGTTGCCAAGCTTCCAAAAAACTACTCGTTTGCTGAAATCTCAGCAAACATTTTTTCACCAAATCTTGATGATACTTGGTGGTAATGATCAGTTCACTAATCCCACTTGGCTGCCCAATTTTTATTCTTCTAGGTTGAAGCATTCGTTTCCAGTAACACTTTGAATTTTTAGGTTTCACTCTGTTTTCTCATACATAGATAGCAGTGTTTGGAATTCTAAATGAAACACGGTTTGTGCTAGCTCCTTGAAACTTGACCAAATGAAGTAGTTCTAAGTTCTATCTCTATGGTTTGTTTTCTCTTGAAGTACCCCATGCAGAGACTGGCGAAAAACACTTTCGTTTGAAAGGGGTTGCCAAGCTTCCAAAAAACTACTAGTTTGCCAAAATCTCAGCAAACATTTTTTCAGCAAATCTTGATGATACTTGGTGGTAATGATCAGTTCACTAAGCCCACTTGGCTGCCCAATTTTTACTCTTCTAGTTTCAAGCGTTCGTTTCCAGTAACACTTTGAATTTTTAGGTTTCACTCTGTTTTCTGCTATATAGATAGATGTGTTTGAAACTCTAAATCAAACACGGTTTGTGCTAGCTCCTTGAAATTTGACCAAATGAAGTAGTTCTAAGTTCTATCTCTATGGTTTGTTTCCTCTTGAAGTACACCATGCAGAGACTGGCGAAAAACACTTTCGTTTGAAAGGGGTGGCCAAGCTTCCAAAAAACTACTAGTTTGCTGAAATCTCAGCAAACATTTTTTCAACAAATCTTGATGATACTTGGTGGTAATGATCAGTTCACTAAGCCCACTTGGCTGCCCAATTTTTACTCTTCTAGGTTCAAGCGTTCATTTCCAGTAACACTTTGAATTTTTAGGTTTCACTCTGTTTTCTGCTATATAGATAGATGTGTTTGAAACTCTAAATCAAACACTGTTTGTGCTAGCTCCTTGAAAATTTACCAAATGAAGTAGTCTCTATGGTTTTTTCCTCTTGAAGTACACCATGCAGAGACTGGCGAAAAACACTTTCGTTTGAAAGGGGTGGCCAAGCTTCCAAAAAACTACTAGTTTGCTGAAATCTCAGCAAAACTTTTTTCACCAAATCTTGATGATACTTGGTGGTAATGATCAGTTCACTAATCTCACTTGGCTGCCCAACTTTCACTCTTCTAGGTTCAAGCGTTCGTTTCCAGTAACACTTTGAATTTTTAGGTTTCACTCTGTTTTCTGCTATATAGATAGATGTGTTTGAAACTCTAAATCAAACACGGTTTGTGCTAGCTCCGTGAAACTTGACAAAATGAAGTAGTCCTAAGTTCTATCTGTATGGTTTGTTTCCTCTTGAAGTACCCCATGCAGAGACTGGCGAAAAACACTTTCGTTTGAAAGGGGTTGCCAAGCTTCCAAAAAACTACTCGTTTGCTGAAATCTCAGCAAACATTTTTTCACCAAAACTTGATGATACTTGGTGGTAATGATCAGTTCACTAATCCCACTTGGCTGCCGAACTTTCACTATTCTAGGTTCAAGCGTTCGTTTCCAGTAACACTTTGAATTTTTAGGTTTCACTATGTTTTCTGCTATATAGACAGATGTGTTTGAAACTCTAAATCAAACACGGTTTGTGCTAGCTCCTTGAAACTTGACCAAATGAAGTAGTTCTAAGTTCTATCTCTATGGTTTGTTTCCTCTTGAAGTACCCCATGCAGAGACTGGCGAAAAACACTTTCGTTTGAAAGGGGTTGCCAAGCTTCCAAAAAACTACTAGTTTGCTGAAATCTCAGCAAACCTTTTTTAACCAAAACTTTATGATACTTGGTGGTAATGATCAGTTCACTAATCCCACTTGGCTGCCCAACTTTCACTCTTCTAGGTTCAAGCGTTCGTTTCCAGTAACACTTTGAATTTTTAGTTTTCACTCTGTTTTCTGCTATATAGACAGATGTGTTTGAAACTCTAAATCAAACACGGTTTGTGCTAGCTCCTTGAAACTTGACCAAATGAAGTAGTTCTAAGTTCTATCTCTATGGTTTATTTCCTCTTGAAGTACCCCATGCAGAGATTGGCGAAAAACACTTTCGTTTGAAAGGGGTTGCCAAGCTTCCAAAAAACTACTAGTTTGCTGAAATCTCAGCAAACCTTTTTTCACCAAAACTTGATGATACTTGGTGGTAATGATCAGTTCACTAATCCCACTTGGCTGCCCAACTTTCACTCTTCTAGGTTCAAGCGTTCGTTTCCAGTAACACTTTGAATTTTTAGGTTTCACTCTGTTTTCTGCTATATAGACAGATGTGTTTGAAACTCTAAATCAAACACGGTTTGTGCTAGCTCCTTGAAACTTGACCAAATGAAGTAGTTCTAAGTTCTATCTCTATGATTTGTTTCCTCTTGAAGTACCCCATGCAGAGACTGGCGAAAAACACTTTCGTTTGAAAGGGGTTGCCAAGCTTCCAAAAAACTACTAGTTTGCTGAAATCTCAGCAAACATTTTTTCACCAAAACTTGATGATACTTGGTGGTAATGATCAGTTCACTAATCCCACTTGGCTGCCCAATTTCACTCTTCTACGTTCAAGCGTTCGTTTCCAGTAACACTTTGAATTTTTAGGTTTCACTCTGTTTTCTGCTATATAGATAGATGTGTTTGAAACTCTAAATCAAACACGGTTTGTGCTAGCTCCTTGAAACTTGACCAAATGAAGTAGTTCTAAGTTCTATCTCTATGGTTTGTTTCCTCTTGAAGTACCCCATGCAGAGACTGGCGAAAAACACTTTCGTTTGAAAGGGGTTGCCAAGCTTCCAAAAAACTACTAGTTTGCTGAAATCTCAGCAAACATTTTTTCACCAAATCTTGATGATACTTGGTGGTAATGATCAGTTCACTAATCCCACTTGGCTGACCAATTTTTATTCTTCTAGGTGGAAGCATTCGTTTCCAGTAACAGTTTGAATTTTTAGGTTTCACTCTGTTTTCTCATACATAGATAGCTGTGTTTGGAATTCTAAATGAAACACGGTTTGTGCTAGCTCCTTGAAACTTGACCAAATGAAGTAGTTCTAAGTTCTATCTCTATGGTTTGTTTTCTCTTGAAGTACCCCATGCAGAGACTGGCGAAAAACACTTTCGTTTGAAAGGGGTTGCCAAGCTTCCAAAAAACTACTAGTTTGCTGAAATCTCAGCAAACATTTTTTCAGCAAATCTTGATTATACTTGGTAGTAATGATCAGTTCACTAAGCCCACTTGGCTGCCCAATTTTTACTCTTCTAGTTTCAAGCGTTCGTTTCCAGTAACACTTTGAATTTTTAGGTTTCACTCTGTTTTCTGCTATATAGATAGATGTGTTTGAAACTCTAAATCAAACACGGTTTGTGCTAGCTCCTTGAAATTTGACCAAATGAAGTAGTTCTAAGTTCTATCTCTATGGTTTGTTTCCTCTTGAAGTACACCATGCAGAGACTGGCGAAAAACACTTTCGTTTGAAATGGGTGGCCAAGCTTCCAAAAAACTACTAGTTTGCTGAAATCTCAGCAAACATTTTTTCAACAAATCTTGATGATACTTGGTGGTAATGATCAGTTCACTAAGCCCACTTGGCTGCCCAATTTTTACTCTTCTAGGTTCAAGCGTTCATTTCCAGTAACACTTTGAATTTTTAGGTTTCACTCTGTTTTCTGCTATATAGATAGATGTGTTTGAAACTCTAAATCAAACACTGTTTGTGCTAGCTCCTTGAAAATTTACCAAATGAAGTAGTCTCTATGGTTTGTTTCCTCTTGAAGTACACCATGCAGAGACTGGCGAAAAACACTTTCGTTTGAAAGGGGTGGCCAAGCTTCCAAAAAACTACTAGTTTGCTGAAATCTCAGCAAAACTTTTTTCACCAAATCTTGATGATACTTGGTGGTAATGATCAGTTCACTAATCTCACTTGGCTGCCCAACTTTCACTCTTCTAGGTTCAAGCGTTCGTTTCCAGTAACACTTTGAATTTTTAGGTTTCACTCTGTTTTCTGCTATATAGATAGATGTGTTTGAAACTCTAAATCAAACACGGTTTGTGCTAGCTCCGTGAAACTTGACAAAATGAAGTAGTCTTAAGTTCTGTCTCTATGGTTTGTTTCCTCTTGAAGTACCCCATGCAGAGACTGGCGAAAAACACTTTTGTTTAAAGGGGGTTGCCAAGCTTCCAAAAAACTACTAGTTTGCTGAAATCTCAGCAAACATTTTTTCACCAAAACTTGATGATACTTGGTGGTAATGATCAGTTCACTAATCCCACTTGGCTGCCCAACTTTCACTCTTCTAGTTTCAAGCGTTCGTTTCCAGTAACACTTTGAATTTTTAGGTTTCACTCTGTTTTCTGCTATATAGACAGATGTGTTTGAAACTCTAAATCAAACACGGTTTGTGCTAGCTCCTTGAAACTTGACCAAATGAAGTAGTTCTAAGTTCTATCTCTATGGTTTGTTTCCTCTTGATGTACCCCATGCAGAGACTGGCGAAAAACACTTTCGTTTGAAAGGGGTTGCCAAGCTTCCAAAAAACTACTAGTTTGCTGAAATCTCAGCAAACCTTTTTTCACCAAAACTTGATGATACTTGGTGGTAATGATCAGTTCACTAATCCCACTTGGCTGCCCAACTTTCACTCTTCTAGGTTCAAGCGTTCATTTCCAGTAACACTTTGAATTTTTAGGTTTCACTCTGTTTTCTGCTATATAGACAGATGTGTTTGAAACTCTAAATCAAACACGGTTTGTGCTAGCTCCTTGAAACTTGACCAAATGAAGTAGTTCTAAGTTCTATCTCTATGATTTGTTTCCTCTTGAAGTACCCCATGCAGAGACTGGCGAAAAACACTTTCGTTTGAAAGGGGTTGCCAAGCTTCCAAAAAACTACTAGTTTGCTGAAATCTCAGCAAACATTTTTTCACCAAAACTTGATGATACTTGGTGGTAATGATCAGTTCACTAATCCCACTTGGCTGCCGAACTTTCACTATTCTAGGTTCAAGCGTTCGTTTCCAGTAACACTTTGAATTTTTAGGTTTCACTATGTTTTCTGCTATATAGACAGATGTGTTTGAAACTCTAAATCAAACACGGTTTGTGCTAGCTCCTTGAAACTTGACCAAATGAAGTAGTTCTAAGTTCTATCTCTATGGTTTGTTTCCTCTTGAAGTACCCCATGCAGAGACTGGCGAAAAACACTTTCGTTTGAAAGGGGTTGCCAAGCTTCCAAAAAACTACTAGTTTGCTGAAATCTCAGCAAACCTTTTTTAACCAAAACTTTATGATACTTGGTGGTAATGATCAGTTCACTAATCCCACTTGGCTGCCCAACTTTCACTCTTCTAGGTTCAAGCGTTCGTTTCCAGTAACACTTTGAATTTTTAGGTTTCACTCTGTTTTCTGCTATATAGACAGATGTGTTTGAAACTCTAAATCAAACACGGTTTGTGCTAGCTCCTTGAAACTTGACCAAATGAAGTAGTTCTAAGTTCTATCTCTATGGTTTGTTTCCTCTTGAAGTACCCCATGCAGAGATTGGCGAAAAACACTTTCGTTTGAAAGGGGTTGCCAAGCTTCCAAAAAACTACTAGTTTGCTGAAATCTCAGCAAACCTTTTTTCACCAAAACTTGATGATACTTGGTGGTAATGATCAGTTCACTAATCCCACTTGGCTGCCCAACTTTCACTCTTCTAGGTTCAAGCGTTCGTTTCCAGTAACACTTTGAATTTTTAGGTTTCACTCTGTTTTCTGCTATATAGACAGATGTGTTTGAAACTCTAAATCAAACACGGTTTGTGCTAGCTCCTTGAAACTTGACCAAATGAAGTAGTTCTAAGTTCTATCTCTATGATTTGTTTCCTCTTGAAGTACCCCATGCAGAGACTGGCGAAAAACACTTTCGTTTGAAAGGGGTTGCCAAGCTTCCAAAAAACTACTAGTTTGCTGAAATCTCAGCAAACATTTTTTCACCAAAACTTGATGATACTTGGTGGTAATGATCAGTTCACTAATCCCACTTGGCTGCCCAATTTCACTCTTCTACGTTCAAGCGTTCGTTTCCAGTAACACTTTGAATTTTTAGGTTTCACTCTGTTTTCTGCTATATAGATAGATGTGTTTGAAACTCTAAATCAAACACGGTTTGTGCTAGCTCCTTGAAACTTGACCAAATGAAGTAGTTCTAAGTTCTATCTCTATGGTTTGTTTCCTCTTGAAGTACCCCATGCAGAGACTGGCGAAAAACACTTTCGTTTGAAAGGGGTTGCCAAGCTTCCAAAAAACTACTAGTTTGCTGAAATCTCAGCAAACATTTTTCACCAAATCTTGATGATACTTGGTGGTAATGATCAGTTCACTAATCCCACTTGGCTGCCCAATTTTTATTCTTCTAGGTTGAAGCATTCGTTTCCAGTAACAGTTTGGAATTTTTAGGTTTCACTCTGTTTTCTCATACATAGATAGCTGTGTTTGGAATTCTAAATGAAACACGGTTTGTGCTAGCTCCTTGAAACTTGACCAAATGAAGTAGTTCTAAGTTCTATCTCTATGGTTTGTTTTCTCTTGAAGTACCCCATGCAGAGACTGGCGAAAAACACTTTCGTTTGAAAGGGGTTGCCAAGCTTCCAAAAAACTACTAGTTTGCTGAAATCTCAGCAAACATTTTTTCAGCAAATCTTGATGATACTTGGTAGTAATGATCAGTTCACTAAGCCCACTTGGCTGCCCAATTTTTACTCTTCTAGTTTCAAGCGTTCGTTTCCAGTAACACTTTGAATTTTTAGGTTTCACTCTGTTTTCTGCTATATAGATAGATGTGTTTGAAACTCTAAATCAAACACGGTTTGTGCTAGCTCCTTGAAATTTGACCAAATGAAGTAGTTCTAAGTTCTATCTCTATGGTTTGTTTCCTCTTGAAGTACACCATGCAGAGACTGGCGAAAAACACTTTCGTTTGAAAGGGGTGGCCAAGCTTCCAAAAAACTACTAGTTTGCTGAAATCTCAGCAAACATTTTTTCAACAAATCTTGATGATACTTGGTGGTAATGATCAGTTCACTAAGCCCACTTGGCTGCCCAATTTTTACTCTTCTAGGTTCAAGCGTTCATTTCCAGTAACACTTTGAATTTTTAGGTTTCACTCTGTTTTCTGCTATATAGATAGATGTGTTTGAAACTCTAAATCAAACACTGTTTGTGCTAGCTCCTTGAAAATTTACCAAATGAAGTAGTCTCTATGGTTTGTTTCCTCTTGAAGTACACCATGCAGAGACTGGCGAAAAACACTTTCGTTTGAAAGGGGTGGCCAAGCTTCCAAAAAACTACTAGTTTGCTGAAATCTCAGCAAAACTTTTTTCACCAAATCTTGATGATACTTGGTGGTAATGATCAGTTCACTAATCTCACTTGGCTGCCCAACTTTCACTCTTCTAGGTTCAAGCGTTCGTTTCCAGTAACACTTTGAATTTTTAGGTTTCACTCTGTTTTCTGCTATATAGACAGATGTGTTTGAAACTCTAAATCAAACACGGTTTGTGCTAGCTCCGTGAAACTTGACAAAATGAAGTAGTCTTAAGTTCTGTCTCTATGGTTTGTTTCCTCTTGAAGTACCCCATGCAGAGACTGGCGAAAAACACTTTTGTTTAAAAGGGGTTGCCAAGCTTCCAAAAAACTACTAGTTTGCTGAAATCTCAGCAAACATTTTTTCACCAAAACTTGATGATACTTGGTGGTAATGATCAGTTCACTAATCCCACTTGGCTGCCCAACTTTCACTCTTCTAGTTTCAAGCGTTCGTTTCCAGTAACACTTTGAATTTTTAGGTTTCACTCTGTTTTCTGCTATATAGACAGATGTGTTTGAAACTCTAAATCAAACACGGTTTGTGCTAGCTCCTTGAAACTTGACCAAATGAAGTAGTTCTAAGTTCTATCTCTATGGTTTGTTTCCTCTTGATGTACCCCATGCAGAGACTGGCGAAAAACACTTTCGTTTGAAAGGGGTTGCCAAGCTTCCAAAAAACTACTAGTTTGCTGAAATCTCAGCAAACCTTTTTTCACCAAAACTTGATGATACTTGGTGGTAATGATCAGTTCACTAATCCCACTTGGCTGCCCAACTTTCACTCTTCTAGGTTCAAGCGTTCATTTCCAGTAACACTTTGAATTTTTAGGTTTCACTCTGTTTTCTGCTATATAGACAGATGTGTTTGAAACTCTAAATCAAACACGGTTTGTGCTAGCTCCTTGAAACTTGACCAAATGAAGTAGTTCTAAGTTCTATCTCTATGATTTGTTTCCTCTTGAAGTACCCCATGCAGAGACTGGCGAAAAACACTTTCGTTTGAAAGGGGTTGCCAAGCTTCCAAAAAACTACTAGTTTGCTGAAATCTCAGCAAACATTTTTTCACCAAAACTTGATGATACTTGGTGGTAATGATCAGTTCACTAATCCCACTTGGCTGCCCAATTTCACTCTTCTACGTTCAAGCGTTCGTTTCCAGTAACACTTTGAATTTTTAGGTTTCACTCTGTTTTCTGCTATATAGATAGATGTGTTTGAAACTCTAAATCAAACACGGTTTGTGCTAGCTCCTTGAAACTTTACCAAATGAAGTAGTTCTATGTTCCATCTCTATGGTTTGTTTCCTCTTGAAGTACACCATGCAGAGACTGGCGAAAAACTCTTTCGTTTCAAAGGTGTGGCCAAGCTTCCAAAAAACTACTAGTTTGCTGAAATCTCAGCAAAACTTTTTTCACCAAATCTTGATGATACTTGGTGGTAATGATCAGTTCACTAATCCCTCTTGGCTGCCCAATTTTTATTCTTCTAGGTTGAAGCATTCGTTTCCAGTAACAGTTTGAATTTTTAGGTTTCACTCTGTTTTCTCATACATAGATAGCTGTGTTTGGAATACTAAATCAAACACGGTTTGTGCTAGCTCCTTGAAACTTGACCAAATGAAGTAGTTCTAAGTTCTATTTCTATGGTTTGTTTCCTCTTGAATACCCCATGCAGAGACTGGCGAAAAACACTTTCGTTTGAAAGGGGTTGCCAAGCTTCCAAAAAACTACTAGTTTGCTGAAATCTCAGCAAACATATTTTCACAAAATCTTGATGATACTTGGTGGTAATGATCAGTTCACTAAGCCCACTTGGCTGCCCAATTTTTACTCTTCTAGTTTCAAGCGTTCGTTTCCAGTAACACTTTGAATTTTTAGGTTTCACTCTGTTTTCTGCTATATAGATAGATGTGTTTGAAACTCTAAATCAAACACGGTTTGTGCTAGCTCCTTGAACCTTTACCAAATGAAGTAGTTCTATGTTCCATCTCTATGGTTTGTTTCCTCTTGAAGTACACCATGCAGAGACTGGCGAAAAACACTTTCGTTTGAAAGGGGTGGCCAAGCTTCCAAAAAACTACTAGTTTGCTGAAATCTCAGCAAACATTTTTTCACCAAAACTTTATGATACTTGGTGGTAATGATCAGTTCACTAATCCCACTTGGCTGCCCAACTTTCACTCTTCTAGGTTCAAGCGTTCGTTTCCAGGAACACTTTGAATTTTTAGGTTTCACTCTGTTTTCTGCTATATAAACAGATGTGTTTGAAACTCTAAATCAAACACGGTTTGTGCTAGCTCCTTGAAACTTGACCAAATGAAGTAGTTCTAAGTTCTATCTCTATGGTTTGTTTCCTCTTGAAGTACCCCATGCAGAGACTGGCGAAAAACACTTTCGTTTGAAAGGGGTTGCCAAGCTTCCAAAAAACTACTAGTTTGCTGAAATCTCAGCAAACCTTTTTTCACCAAAACTTGATGATACTTGGTGGTAATGATCAGTTCACTAATCCCACTTGGCTGCCCAACTTTCACTCTTCTAGGTTCAAGCGTTCGTTTCCAGTAACACTTTGAATTTTTAGGTTTCACTCTGTTTTCTGCTATATAGACAGATGTGTTTGAAACTCTAAATCAAACACGGTTTGTGCTAGCTCCTTGAAACTTGACCAAATGAAGTAGTTCTAAGTTCTATCTCTATGATTTGTTTCCTCTTGAAGTACCCCATGCAGAGACTGGCGAAAAACACTTTCGTTTGAAAGGGGTTGCCAAGCTTCCAAAAAACACTAGTTTGCTGAAATCTCAGCAAACATTGTTTCACCAAAACTTGATGATACTTGGTGGTAATGATCAGTTCACTAATCCCACTTGGCTGCCCAATTTCACTCTTCTACGTTCAAGCGTTCGTTTCCAGTAACACTTTGAATTTTTAGGTTTCACTCTGTTTTCTGCTATATAGATAGATGTGTTTGAAACTCTAAATCAAACACGGTTTGTGCTAGCTCCTTGAAACTTGACCAAATGAAGTAGTTCTAAGTTCTATCTCTATGGTTTGTTTCCTCTTGAAGTACCCCATGCAGAGACTGGCGAAAAACACTTTCGTTTGAAAGGGGTTGCCAAGCTTCCAAAAACTACTAGTTTGCTGAAATCTCAGCAAACATTTTTTCACCAAATCTTGATGATACTTGGTGGTAATGATCATTCACTAAGCCCTCTTGGCTGCCCAATTTTTACTCTTCTAGCTTCAAGCGTTCGTTTCCTGTAACACTTTGAATTTTTAGGTTTCACTCTGTTTTCTGCTATATAGATAGATGTGTTTGAAACTCTAAATCAAACACGGTTTGTGCTAGCTCCTTGAAACTTTACCAAATGAAGTAGTTCTATGTTCCATCTCTATGGTTTGTTTCCTCTTGAAGTACACCATGCAGAGACTGGCGAAAAACACTTTCGTTTGAAAGGGGTGGCCAAGCTTCCAAAAAACTACTAGTTTGCTGAAATCTCAGCAAAACTTTTTTCACCAAATCTTGATGATACTTGGTGGTAATGATCAGTTCAATAATCCCTCTTGGCTGCCCAATTTTTATTCTTCTAGTGAAGCATTCGTTTCCAGTAACAGTTTGAATTTTTAAGTTTCACTCTGTTTTCTCATACATAGATAGCTGTGTTTATAATACTAAATCAAACACGGTTTGAGCTAGCTCCTTGAAACTTGACCAAATGAAGTAGTTCTAAGTTCTATTTCTATGGTTTGTTTCCTCTTGAAGTACCCCATGCAGAGACTGGCGAAAAACACTTTCGTTTGAAAGGGGTTGCCAAGCTTCCAAAAAACTACTAGTTTGCTGAAATCTCAGCAAACATTTTTTCACCAAATCTTGATGATACTTGGTGGTAATGATCAGTTCACTAAGCCCACTTGGCTGCCCAATTTTTACTCTTCTAGTTTCAAGCGTTCGTTTCCAGTAACACTTTGAATTTTTAGGTTTCACTCTGTTTTCTGCTATATAGATAGATGTGTTTGAAACTCTAAATCAAACACGGTTTGTGCTAGCTCCTTGAACCTTTACCAAATGAAGTAGTTCTATGTTCCATCTCTATGGTTTGTTTCCTCTTGAAGTACACCATGCAGAGACTGGCGAAAAACACTTTCGTTTGAAAGGGGTGGCCAAGCTTCCAAAAAACTACAAGTTTGCTGAAATCTCAGCAAACTTTTTTTCACCAAATCTTGATGATACTTGGTGGTAATGATCAGTTCACTAATCCCACTTGGCTGCCCAATTTTTATTATTCTAGGTTGAAGCATTCGTTTCCAGTAACAATTTGAATTTTTATTTTTCATTCTGATTTCTCCTATATAGATAGCTGTGTTTGGAATTCTAAATCAAACATGGTTTGTGCTAGCTCCTTGAAACTTGACCAAATGAAGTAGTTCTAAGTTCTATCTCTTTGGTTTGTTTCCTCTTGAAGTACCCCATGCAGAGACTGGCGAAAAAAACTTTCGTTTGAAAGGGGTGGCCAAGCTTCCAAAAAACTACTAGTTTGCTGAAATCTCAGCAAACCTTTTTTCACCAAATCTTGATGATACTTGGTGGTAATGATCAGTTCACTAATCTCACTTGGCTGCCCAACTTTCACTCTTCTAGGTTCAAGCGTTCGTTTCAAGTAACACTTTGAATATTTAGGTTTCACTCTGTTTTCTGCTATATAGATAGATGTGTTTGAAACTCTAAATCAAACACGGTTTGTGCTAGCTCCGTGAAACTTGACAAAATGAAGTAGTCCTAAGTTCTATCTCTATGGTTTGTTTCCTCTTGAAGTACCCCATGCAGAGACTGGCGAAAAACACTTTCGTTTGAAAGGGGTTGCCAAGCATCCAAAAAACTACTAGTTTGCTGAAATCTCAGCAAACATTTTTTCACCAAAACTTTATGATACTTGGTGGTAATGATCAGTTCACTAATCCCACTTGGCTGCCCAACTTTCACTCTTCTAGGTTCAAGCGTTCGTTTCCAGGAACACTTTGAATTTTTAGGTTTCACTCTGTTTTCTGCTATATAAACAGATGTGTTTGAAACTCTAAATCAAACACGGTTTGTGCTAGCTCCTTGAAACTTGACCAAATGAAGTAGTTCTAAGTTCTATCTCTATGGTTTGTTTCCTCTTGAAGTACCCCATGCAGAGACTGGCGAAAAACACTTTCGTTTGAAAGGGGTTGCCAAGCTTCCAAAAAACTACTAGTTTGCTGAAATCTCAGCAAACCTTTTTTCACCAAAACTTGATGATACTTGGTGGTAATGATCAGTTCACTAATCCCACTTGGCTGCCCAACTTTCACTCTTCTAGGTTCAAGCGTTCGTTTCCAGTAACACTTTGAATTTTTAGGTTTCACTCTGTTTTCTGCTATATAGACAGATGTGTTTGAAACTCTAAATCAAACACGGTTTGTGCTAGCTCCTTGAAACTTGACCAAATGAAGTAGTTCTAAGTTCTATCTCTATGATTTGTTTCCTCTTGAAGTACCCCATGCAGAGACTGGCGAAAAACACTTTCGTTTGAAAGGGGTTGCCAAGCTTCCAAAAAACTACTAGTTTGCTGAAATCTCAGCAAACATTGTTTCACCAAAACTTGATGATACTTGGTGGTAATGATCAGTTCACTAAGCCCTCTTGGCTGCCCAATTTCACTCTTCTACGTTCAAGCGTTCGTTTCCTGTAACACTTTGAATTTTTAGGTTTCACTCTGTTTTCTGCTATATAGATAGATGTGTTTGAAACTCTAAATCAAACACGGTTTGTGCTAGCTCCTTGAAACTTTACCAAATGAAGTAGTTCTATGTTCCATCTCTATGGTTTGTTTCCTCTTGAAGTACACCATGCAGAGACTGGCGAAAAACACTTTCGTTTGAAAGGGGTGGCCAAGCTTCCAAAAAACTACTAGTTTGCTGAAATCTCAGCAAAACTTTTTTCACCAAATCTTGATGATACTTGGTGGTAATGATCAGTTCACTAATCCCTCTTGGCTGCCCAATTTTTATTCTTCTAGGTTGAAGCATTCGTTTCCAGTAACAGTTTGAATTTTTAAGTTTCACTCTGTTTTCTCATACATAGATAGCTGTGTTTGGAATACTAAATCAAACACGGTTTGAGCTAGCTCCTTGAAACTTGACCAAATGAAGTAGTTCTAAGTTCTATTTCTATGGTTTGTTTCCTCTTGAAGTACCCCATGCAGAGACTGGCGAAAAACACTTTCGTTTGAAAGGGGTTGCCAAGCTTCCAAAAAACTACTAGTTTGCTGAAATCTCAGCAAACATTTTTTCACCAAATCTTGATGATACTTGGTGGTAATGATCAGTTCACTAAGCCCACTTGGCTGCCCAATTTTTACTCTTCTAGTTTCAAGCGTTCGTTTCCAGTAACACTTTGAATTTTTAGGTTTCACTCTGTTTTCTGCTATATAGATAGATGTGTTTGAAACTCTAAATCAAACACGGTTTGTGCTAGCTCCTTGAACCTTTACCAAATGAAGTAGTTCTATGTTCCATCTCTATGGTTTGTTTCCTCTTGAAGTACACCATGCAGAGACTGGCGAAAAACACTTTCGTTTGAAAGGGGTGGCCAAGCTTACAAAAAAATACAAGTTTGCTGAAATCTCAGCAAACTTTTTTTCACCAAATCTTGATGATACTTGGTGGTAATGATCAGTTCACTAATCCCACTTGGCTGCCCAATTTTTATTATTCTAGGTTGAAGCATTCGTTTCCAGTAACAGTTTGAATTTTTATTTTTCATTCTGATTTCTCCTATATAGATAGCTGTGTTTGGAATTCTAAATCAAACATGGTTTGTGCTAGCTCCTTGAAACTTGACCAAATGAAGTAGTTCTAAGTTCTATCTCTTTGGTTTGTTTCCTCTTGAAGTACCCCATGCAGAGACTGGCGAAAAACACTTTCGTTTGAAAGGGGTGGCCAAGCTTCCAAAAAACTACTAGTTTGCTGAAATCTCAGCAAACCTTTTTTCACCAAATCTTGATGATACTTGGTGGTAATGATCAGTTCACTAATCTCACTTGGCTGCCCAACTTTCACTCTTCTAGGTTCAAGCGTTCGTTTCAAGTAACACTTTGAATATTTAGGTTTCACTCTGTTTTCTGCTATATAGATAGATGTGTTTGAAACTCTAAATCAAACACGGTTTGTGCTAGCTCCGTGAAACTTGACAAAATGAAGTAGTCCTAAGTTCTATCTCTATGGTTTGTTTCCTCTTGAAGTACCCCATGCAGAGACTGGCGAAAAACACTTTCGTTTGAAAGGGGTTGCCAAGCTTCCAAAAAACTACTAGTTTGCTGAAATCTCAGCAAACATTTTTTCACCAAAACTTGATGATACTTGGTGGTAATGATCAGTTCACTAATCCCACTTGGCTGCCCAACTTTCACTCTTCTAGGTTCAAGCGTTCGTTTCCAGTAACACTTTGAATTTTTAGGTTTCACTATGTTTTCTGCTATATAGACAGATGTGTTTGAAACTCTAAATCAAACACGGTTTGTGCTAGCTCCTTGAAACTTGACCAAATGAAGTAGTTCTAAGTTCTATCTCTATGGTTTGTTTCCTCTTGAAGTACCCCATGCAGAGACTGGCGAAAAACACTTTCGTTTGAAAGGGGTTGCCAAGCTTCCAAAAAACTACTAGTTTGCTGAAATCTCAGCAAACCTTTTTTCACCAAAACTTTATGATACTTGGTGGTAATGATCAGTTCACTAATCCCACTTGGCTGCCCAACTTTCACTCTTCTAGGTTCAAGCGTTCGTTTCCAGTAACACTTTGAATTTTTAGGTTTCACTCTGTTTTCTGCTATATAGACAGATGTGTTTGAAACTCTAAATCAAACACGGTTTGTGCTAGCTCCTTGAAACTTGACCAAATGAAGTAGTTCTAAGTTCTATCTCTATGGTTTGTTTCCTCTTGAAGTACCCCATGCAGAGACTGGCGATAAACACTTTCGTTTGAAAGGGGTTGCCAAGCTTCCAAAAAAGTACTAGTTTGCTGAAATCTCAGCAAACCTTTTTTCACCAAAACTTGATGATACGTGGTGGTAATGATCAGTTCACTAATCCCACTTGGCTGCCCAACTTTCACTCTTCTAGGTTCAAGCGTTCGTTTCCAGTAACACTTTGAATTTTTAGGTTTCACTCTGTTTTCTGCTATATAGACAGATGTGTTTGAAACTCTAAATCAAACACGGTTTGTGCTAGCTCCTTGAAACTTGACCAAATGAAGTAGTTCTAAGTTCTATCTCCATGATTTGTTTCCTCTTGAAGTACCCCATGAAGAGACTGGCGAAAAACACTTTCGTTTGAAAGGGGTTGCCAAGCTTCCAAAAAACTACTAGTTTGCTGAAATCTCAGCAAACATTTTTTCACCAAAACTTGATGATACTTGGTGGTAATGATCAGTTCACTAATCCCACTTGGCTGCCCAATTTCACTCTTCTACGTTCAAGCGTTCGTTTCCAGTAACACTTTGAATTTTTAGGTTTCACTCTGTTTTCTGCTATATAGATAGATGTGTTTGAAACTCTAAATCAAACACGGTTTGTGCTAGCTCCTTGAAACTTGACCAAATGAAGTAGTTCTAAGTTCTATCTCTATGGTTTGTTTCCTCTTGAAGTACCCCATGCAGAGACTGGCGAAAAACACTTTCGTTTGAAAGGGGTTGCCAAGCTTCCAAAAAACTACTAGTTTGCTGAAATCTCAGCAAACATTTTTTCACCAAATCTTGATGATACTTGGTGGTAATGATCAGTTCACTAAGCCCTCTTGGCTGCCCAATTTTTACTCTTCTAGCTTCAAGCGTTCGTTTCCTGTAACACTTTGAATTTTTAGGTTTCACTCTGTTTTCTGCTATATAGATAGATGTGTTTGAAACTCTAAATCAAACACGGTTTGTGCTAGCTCCTTGAAACTTGAACAAATGAAGTAGTTCTATGTTCCATCTCTATGGTTTGTTTCCTCTTGAAGTACACCATGCAGAGACTGGCGAAAAACACTTTCGTTTGAAAGGGGTGGCCAAGCTTCCAAAAAACTACTAGTTTGCTGAAATCTCAGCAAAACTTTTTTCACCAAATCTTGATGATACTTGGTGGTAATGATCAGTTCACTAATCCCTCTTGGCTGCCCAATTTTTATTCTTCTAGGTTGAAGCATTCGTTTCCAGTAACAGTTTGAATTTTTAGGTTTCACTCTGTTTTCTCATACATAGATAGCTGTGTTTGGAATACTAAATCAAACACGGTTTGTGCTAGCTCCTTGAAACTTGACCAAATGAAGTAGTTCTAAGTTCTATTTCTATGGTTTGTTTCCTCTTGAAGTACCCCATGCAGAGACTGGCGAAAAACACTTTCGTTTGAAAGGGGATGCCAAGCTTCCAAAAAACTACTAGTTTGCTGAAATCTCAGCAAACATTTTTTCACCAAATCTTGATGACACTTGGTGGTAATGATCAGTTCACTAAGCCCACTTGGCTGCCCAATTTTTACTCTTCTAGTTTCAAGCGTTCGTTTCCAGTAACACTTTGAATTTTTAGGTTTCACTCTGTTTTCTGCTATATAGATAGATGTGTTTGAAACTCTAAATCAAACACGGTTTGTGCTAGCTCCTTGAACCTTTACCAAATGAAGTAGTTCTATGTTCCATCTCTATGGTTTGTTTCCTCTTGAAGTACACCATGCAGAGACTGGCGAAAAACACTTTCGTTTGAAAGGGGTGGCCAAGCTTCCAAAAAACTACAAGTTTGCTGAAATCTCAGCAAACTTTTTTTCACCAAATCTTGATGATACTTGGTGGTAATGATCAGTTCACTAATCCCACTTGGCTGCCCAATTTTTATTATTCTAGGTTGAAGCATTCGTTTCCAGTAACAGTTTGAATTTTTATTTTTCATTCTGATTTCTCCTATATAGATAGCTGTGTTTGGAATTCTAAATCAAACATGGCTTGTGCTAGCTCCTTGAAACTTGACCAAATGAAGTAGTTCTAAGTTCTATCTCTTTGGTTTGTTTCCTCTTGAAGTACCCCATGCAGAGACTGGCGAAAAACACTTTCGTTTGAAAGGGGTGGCCAAGCTTCCAAAAAACTACTAGTTTGCTGAAATCTCAGCAAACCTTTTTTCACCAAATCTTGATGATACTTGGTGGTAATGATCAGTTCACTAATCCCACTTGGCTGTCCAACTTTCACTCTTCTAGGTTCAAGCGTTCGTTTCCAGTAACACTTTGAATTTTTAGGTTTCACTCTGTTTTCTGCTATATAGACAGATGTGTTTGAAACTCTAAATCAAACACGGTTTGTGCTAGCTCCTTGAAACTTTACCAAATGAAGTAGTCTCTATGGTTTGTTTCCTCTTGAAGTACACCATGCAGAGACTGGCGAAAAACACTTTCGTTTGAAAGGGGTGGCCAAGCTTCCAAAAAACTACTAGTTTGCTGAAATCTCAGCAAACATTTTTTCACCAAAACTTGATGATACTTGGTGGTAATGATGAGTTCACTAATCTCACTAGGCTGCCCAACTTTCACTCTTCTAGGTTCAAGCGTTCGTTTCAGTAACACTTTGAATTTTTAGGTTTCACTCTGTTTTCTGCTATATAGACAGATGTGTTTGAAACTCTAAATCAAACACGGTTTGTGCTAGCTCCTTGAAACTTGACCAAATGAAGTAGTTCTAAGTTCTATCTCTATGGTTTGTTTCCTCTTGAAGTACCCCATGCAGAGACTGGCGAAAAACACTTTCGTTTGAAAGGTGTTGCCAAGCTTCCAAAACACTACTAGTTTGCTGAAATCTCAGCAAACCTTTTTTCACCAAATCTAGATGATACTTGGTGGTAATGATCAGTTCACTAATCCCACTTGGCTGCCCAATTTTTATTCTTCTAGGTTGAAGCATTCGTTTCCAGTAACAGTTTGAATTTTTAGGTTTCACTCTGTTTTCTCCTACATAGATAGCTGTGTTTGCAATTCTAAATCAAACATGGTTTGTGCTAGCTCCTTGAAACTTGACAAAATGAAGTAGTTCTAAGTTCTATCTCTATGGTTTGTTTCCTCTTGAAGTACCCCATGCAGAGACTGGCGAAAAACACTTTTGTTTGAAAGGGGTGGCCAAGCTTCCAAAAAACTACTAGTTTGCTGAAATCTCAGCAAAACTTTTTTCACCAAATCTTGATGATACTTGGTGGTAATGATGTGTTCACTAATCTCACTAGGCTGCCCAACTTTCACTCTTCTAGGTTGAAGCGTTCGTTTCCAGTAACAGTTTGAATTTTTAGGTTTCCCTCTGTTTTCTGCTATATAGACAGATGTGTTTGAAACTCTAAATCAAACACGGTTTGTGCTAGCTCCTTGAAACTTGACCAAATGAAGTAGTTCTAAGTTCTACCTCTATGGTTTGTTTCCTCTTGAAGTACCCCATGCAGAGACTGGCGAAAAACACTTTCGTTTGAAAGGGGTTGCCAAGCTTCCAAAAAATTACTAGTTTGCTGAAATCTCAGCAAACATTTTTTCACATAATCTTGATGATACTTGGTGGTAATGATCAGTTCACTAATCCCACTTGGCTGCCCAACTTTCACTCTTCTAGGTTCAAGCGTTCGTTTCCAGTAACACTTTGAATTTTTAGGTTTCACTCTGTTTTCTGCTATATAGATAGCTGTGTTTGGAATTCTAACTCAAACACGGTTTGTGCTGGCTCCTTAAAACTTGAACAAATGATGTAGTTCTAAGTTCTATCTCTATGGTTTGTTTCCTCTTGAAGTACCCCATGCAGAGACTGGCGAAAAACACTTTCGTTTGAAAGGGGTTGCCAAGCTTCCAAAAAACTACTAGTTTGCTGAAATCTCAGCAAACCTTTTTTCACCAAATCTTGATGATACTTGGTGGTAATGATCAGTTCACTAATCCCACTTGGCTGCCCAATTTTTATTCTTCTATTTTGAAGCATTCGTTTCCAGTAACAGTTTGAAATTTAGGTTTCACTCTGTTTTCTCCTACATAGATAGCTGTGTTTGGAATTCTAAATCAAACATGGTGTGTGCTAGCTCCTTGAAACTTGACCAAATGAAGTAGTTCTAAGTTCTATCTCTATGGTTTGTTTCCTCTTGAAGTACCCCATGCAGAGACTGGCGAAAAACACTTTCGTTTGAAAGGGGTTGCCAAGCTTCCAAAAAACTACTAGTTTGCTGAAATCTCAGCAAACATTTTTTCACCAAAACTTGATGATACTTGGTGGTAATGATCAGTTCACTAATCCCACTTGGCTGCCCAACTTTCACTCTTCTAGGTTCAAGCGTTAGTTTCCAGTAACACTTTGAATTTTTAGGTTTCACTCTGTTTTCTGCTATATAGATAGATGTGTTTGAAACTCTAAATCAAACACGGTTTGTGATAGCTCCTTGAAACTTGACCAAATGAAGTAGTTCTAAGTTCTATCTCTATGGTTTGTTTCCTCTTGAAGTACCCAATGCAGAGACTGGCGAAAAACACTTTCGTTTTTAAGGGGTTGCCAAGCTTCCAAAAAACTCCTAGTTTGCTGAAATCTCAGCAAACATTTTTTCACCAAATCTTGATGATACTTGGTGGTAATGATCAGTTCACTAATCCCACTTTCCTGCCCAACTTTCACTCTTCTAGGTTCAAGCGTTCGTTTCCAGTAACACTTTGAATTTTTAGGTTTCACTCTGTTTTCTGCTATATAGATCGATGTGTTTGAAACTCTAAATAAAACACGGTTTGTGCTAGGTCCTTAAAACTTGACAAAATGAAGTAGTTCTAAGTTCTATCTTTAAGGTTTGTTTCCTCTTGAAGTACCCCATGCAGAGACTGGTGAAAAACACTTTCGTTTGAAAGGGTTTGCCAAGCTTCCAAAAAACTACTAGTTTGCTGAAATCTCAGCAAACCTTTTTTCACCAAATCTTGATGATACTTGGTGGTAATGATCAGTTCACTAATCTCACTTGGCTGCCCAACTTTCACTCTTCTAGGTTCAAGCATTCGTTTCCAGTAACACTTTGAATTTTTAGGTTTCACTCTGTTTTCTGCTATATAGATAGATGTGTTTGAAACTCTAAATCAAACACGGTTTGTGCTAGCTCCTTGAAACTTTACCAAATGAAGTAGTTCTATGTTCCATCTCTATGGTTTGTTTTCTCTTGAAATACACCATGCAGAGACTGGCGAAAAACACTTTCGTTTGAAAGGGGTGGCCAAGCTTCCAAAAAACTACTAGTTTGCTGAAATCTCAGCAAAACTTTTTTCACCAAATCTTGATGATACTTGGTGGTAATGATCAGTTCACTAATCCCACTTGGCTGCCCAATATTTATTCTTCTAGGTTGAAGCATTCGTTTCCAGTAACAGTTTGAATTTTTAATTTTCACTCTGTTTTCTGCTATATAGATAGATGTCTTTGAAACTCTAAATCAAACACGGTTTGTGCTAGCTCCTTGAAACTTGAACAAATGAAGTAGTTCTAAGTTTTATCTCTATGGTTTGTTTCCTCTTGAAGTACCCCATGCAGAGACTGGCGAAAAACACTTTCGTTTGAAAGGGGTTGCCAAGCTTCCAAAAAACTACTAGTTTGCTGAAATCTCAGCAAACATTTTTTCACCAAAACTTGATGATACTTGGTGGTAATGATCAGTTCACTAATCTCACTTGGCTGCCCAACTTTCACTCTTCTAGGTTCAAGCATTCGTTTCCAGTAACACTTTGAATTTTTAGGTTTCACTCTGTTTTCTGCTATATAGATAGATGTGTTTGAAACTCTAAATCAAACACGGTTTGTGCTAGCTCCGTGAAACTTGACAAAATGAAGTAGTCCTAAGTTCTATCTCTATGGTTTGTTTCCTCTTGAAGTACCCCATGCAGAGACTGGCGAAAAACACTTTCGTTTCAAAGGGGTTGCCAAGCTTCCAAAAAACTACTAGTTTGCTGAAATCTCAGCAAACCTTTTTTCACCAAATCTTGATGATACTTGGTGGTAATGATCAGTTCACTAATCCCACTTGGATACCCAATTTTTATTCTTCAAGGTTGAAGCATTCGTTTCCAGTAACAGTTTGAATTTTTAGGATTCACTCTGTTTTCTCATACATAGATAGCTGTGTTTGGAATTCTAAATCAAACACGGTTTGTGCTAGCTCCTTGAAACTTGACCAAATGAAGTAGTTCTAAGTTCTATCTCTATGGTTTGTTTCTTCTTGAAGTACCCCATGCAGAGACTGGCGAAAAACACTTTCGTTTGAAAGGGGTTGCCAAGATTCCAAAAAACTACTAGTTTGCTGAAATCTCAGCAAACATTTTTTCACCAAATCTTGATGATACTTGGTGGTAATGATCAGTTCACTAATCTCACTTGGCTGCCCAACTTTCACTCTTCTAGGTTCAAGCGTTCGTTTCCAGTAACACTTTGAATTTTTAGGTTTCACTCTGTTTTCTGCTATATAGATCGATGTGTTTGAAACTCTAAATAAAACACGGTTTGTGCTAGGTCCTTAAAACTTGACAAAATGAAGTAGTTCTAAGTTCTATCTTTACGGTTTGTATCCTCTTGAAGTACCCCATGCAGAGACTGGTGAAAAACACTTTTGTTTGAAAGGGTTTGCCAAGCTTCCAAAAAACTACTAGTTTGCTGAAATCTCAGCAAACCTTTCTTCACCAAATATTGATGATACTTGGTGGTAATGATCAGTTCACTAATCTCACTTGGCTGCCCAACTTTCACTCTTCTAGGTTCAAGCATTCGTTTCCAGTAACACTTTGAATTTTTAGGTTTCACTCTGTTTTCTGCTATATAGATAGATGTGTTTGAAACTCTAAATCAAACACGGTTTGTGCTAGCTCCTTGAAACTTTACCAAATGAAGTAGTTCTATGTTCCATCTCTATGGTTTGTTTCCTCTTGAAGTACACCATGAATAGACTGGCGAAAAACACTTTCGTTTGAAAGGGGTGGCCAAGCTTCCAAAAAACTGCTAGTTTGCTGAAATCTCAGCAAAACTTTTTTCACCAAATCTTAATGATACTTGGTGGTAATGATCAGTTCACTAATCTCACTTGGCTACCCAATTTTTATTCTTCTAGGTTGATGCATTCGTTTCCAGTAACACTTTGAATTTTTAGGTTTCACTCTGTTTTCTGCTATATAGATAGATGTGTTTGAAACTCTAAATCAAACACGGTTTGTGCTAGCCCCTTGAAATTTGACCAAATGAAGTAGTTCTAAGTTCTATCTCTATGGTTTGTTTCCTCTTGAAGTACCCCATGCAGAGACTGGCGAAAAACACTTTCGTTTGAAAGGGGTTGCCAAGCTTCCAAAAAACTACTAGTTTGCTGAAATCTCAGCAAACATTTTTTCACCAAATCTTGATGATACTTGGTGGTAATGATCAGTTCACTAATCCCACTTGGCTGCCCAATTTTTATTCTTCTAGGTTGAAGCATTCCTTTCCAGTAACAGTTTGAATTTTTAGGTTTCACTCTGTTTTCTGCTATATAGATAGCTGTGTTTGGAATTCTAAATCAAACACGGTTTGTGCTAGCTCCTTGATACTTGACCAAATGAAGTAGCTCTAAGTTCTATCTCTATGGTTTGTTTCCTCTTGAAATACCCCATGCAGAGACTGGCGAAAAACACTTTCGTTTGAAAGGGGTTGCCAAGCTTCCAAAAAACTACTAGTTTGCTGAAATCTCAGCAAACATTTTTTCACCAAATCTTGATGATACTTGGTGGTAATGATCAGTTCCCTAATCCCACTTTCCTGCCCAACTTTCACTCTTCTAGGTTCAAGCGTTCGTTTCCAGTAACACTTTGAATTTTTAGGTTTCACTCTGTTTTCTGCTATATAGATAGATGTGTTTGAAACTCTAAATAAAACACGGTTTGTGCTAGCTCCGTGAAACTTGACCAAATGAAGTAGTTCTAAGTTCTATCTCTATGGTTTGTTTCCTATTGAAGTACCCCATGCAGAGACTGGCGAAAAACACTTTCGTTTGAAACGAGTTGCCAAGCTTCCAAAAAACTACTAGTTTGCTGAAATCTCAGAAAACATTTTTTCACCAAATCTTGATGATACTTGGTGGTAATGATCAGTTCACTAATCCCACTTGGCTGCCCAACTTTCACTCTTCTAGGTTCAAGCGTTCGTTTCCAGTAACACTTTGAATTTTTAGGTTTCACTCTGTTTTCTGCTATATAGATAGATGTGTTTGAAACTCTAAATCAAACACGGTTTGTGCTAGCTCCGTGAAACTTGACCAAATGAAGTAGTTCTAAGTTCTATCTCTATGGTTTGTTTCCTCTTGAAGTACCCCATGCAGAGACTGGCGAAAAACACTTTCGTTTGAAAGGGGTTGCCAAGCTTCCAAAAAACTACTAGTTTGCTGAAATCTCAGCAAACATTTTTTCAACAAATCTTGATGATACTTGGTGGTAATGATCAGTTCACTAATCCCACTTGGATACCCAATTTTTATTCTTCTAGGTTGAAGCATTCGTTTCCAGTAACAGTTTGAATTTTTAGGATTCACTCTGTTTTCTCATACATAGATAGCTGTGTTTGGAATTCTAAATCAAACACGGTTTGTGCTAGCTCCTTGAAACTTGACCAAATGAAGTAGTTCTAAGTTCTATCTCTATGGTTTGTTTCTTCTTGAAGTACCCCATGCAGAGACTGGCGAAAAACACTTTCGTTTGAAAGGGGTTGCAAAGCTTCCAAAAAACTACTAGTTTGCTGAAATCTCAGCAAACATTTTTTCACCAAATCTTGATGATACTTGGTGGTAATGATCAGTTCACTAATCCCACTTGGCTACCCAATTTTTATTCTCTAGGTTGAAGCATTCGTTTCCAGTAACAGTTTGAATTTTTAGGTTTCACTCTGTTTTCTCCTACATAGATAGATGTGTTTGGAATTCTAAATCAAACACGGTTTGTGCTAGCTCCTTGAAACTTGACCAAATGAAGTAGTTCTATGTTCTATCTCTATGGTTTGTTTCTTCTTGAAGTACCCCATGCAGAGACTGGCGAAAAACACTTTCGTTTGAAAGGGGTTGCCAAGCTTCCAAAAAACTACTAGTTTGCTGAAATCTCAGCAAACCTTTTTTCACCAAATCTTGATGATACTTGGTGGTAATGATCAGTTCACTAATCTCACTTGGCTGCCCAACTTTCACTCTTCTAGGTTCAAGCATTCGTTTCCAGTAACACTTTGAATTTTTAGGTTTCACTCTGTTTTCTGCTATATAGATAGATGTGTTTGAATCTCTAAATCAAACACGGTTTGTGCTAGCTCCTTGAAACTTGACCAAATGAAGTAGTTCTACGTTCTATCTCTATGGTTTTTTTCCTCTTGAAGTGCCCCATGCAGAGACTGGCGAAAAACACTTTCGTTTGAAAGGGGTTACCAAGTTTCCAAAAAACTACTAGTTTGCTGAAATCTCAGCAAACATTTTTTCACCAAATCTTGATGATACTTGGTGGTAATGATCAGTTCACTAATCCCACTTGGCTGCCCAACTTTCACTCTTCTAGGTTCAAGCGTTCGTTTCCAGTAACACTTTGAATTTTTAGGTTTCACTCTGTTTTCTGCTATATAGATAGATGTGTTTGAAACTCTAAATCAAACACGGTGTGTGCTAGCTCCTTGAAACTTGACCAAATGAAGTAGTTCTAAGTTCTATCTCTACGGTTTGTTTCCTCTTGAAGTACCCCATGCAGAGACTGGCGAAAAACACTTTCGTTTGAAAGGGGTTGCCAAGCTTCCAAAAAACTACTAGTTTGCTGAAATCTCAGCAAACCTTTTTTCACCAAATCTTGATGATACTTGGTGGTAATGATCAGTTCACTAATCCCACTTGGCTGCCCAACTTTCACTCTTCTAGGTTCAAGCGTTCGTTTCCAGTAACACTTTGAATTTTTAGGTTTCACTCTGTTTTCTGCTATATAGATAGATGTGTTTGAAACTCTAAATCAAACACGGTGTGTGCTAGCTCCTTGAAACTTGACCAAATGAAGTAGTTCTAAGTTCTATCTCTATGGTTTGTTTCCTCTTGAAGTACCCCTTGCAGAGACTGGCCAAAAACACTTTCGTTTGAAAGGGGTTGCCAAGCTTCCAAAAAACTACTAGTTTGCTGAAATCTCAGCAAACATTTTTTCACCAAATCTTGATGATACTTGGTGGTAATGATCAGTTCACTAATCCCACTTGGCTACCCAATTTTTATTCTTCTAGGTTGAAGCATTCGTTTCCAGTAACAGTTTGAATATTTAGGTTTCACTCTGTTTTCTCCTACATAGATAGATGTGTTTGGAATTCTAAATCAAACACGGTTTGTGCTAGCTCCTTTAAACTTGACCAAATGAAGTAGTTCTAAGTTCTATCTCTATGGTTTGTTTCCTCTTGAAGTACCCCATGCAGAGACTGGCGAAAAACACTTTCCTTTGAAAGGGGTTGCCAAGCTTCCAAAAAACTACTAGTTTGCTGAAATCTCAGCAAAAATTTTTTCACCAAATCTTGATGATACTTGGTGGTAATGATCAGTTCACTAATCCCACTTGGTTGCCCAACTTTCACTCTTCTAGGTTCAAGCGTTCGTTTCCAGTAACACTTTGAATTTGTAGGTTTCACTCTGTTTTCTGCTATATAGATAGATGTGTTTGAAACTCTAAATCAAACACGGTGTGTGCTAGCTCCTTGAAACTTGACCAAATGAAGTAGTTCTAAGTTCTATCTCTATGGTTTGTTTCCTCTTGAAGTACCCCATGCAGAGACTGGCGAAAAACACTTTCGTTTGAAAGGGGTTGCCAAGCTTCCAAAAAACTACTAGTTTGCTGAAATCTCAGCAAACATTTTTTCACCAAATCTTGATGATACTTGGTGGTAATGATCAGTTCACTAATCCCACTTGGCTGCCCAAATTTCACTCTTCTAGGTTCAAGCGTTCGTTTCCAGTAACACTTTGAATTTTTAGGTTTCACTCTGTTTTCTGCTATATAGATAGATGTGTTTGAAACTCTAAATCAAACACGGTGTGTGCTAGCTCCTTGAAACTTGACAAAATGAAGTAGTTCTAAGTTCTATCTCTATGGTTTGTTTCCTCTTGAAGTACCCCTTGCAGAGACTGGCCAAAAACACTTTCGTTTGAAAGGGGTTGCCAAGCTTCCAAAAAACTACTAGTTTCCTGAAATCTCAGCAAACATTTTTTCACCAAATCTTGATGATACTTGGTGGTAATGATCAGTTCACTAATCCCACTTGGCTACCCAATTTTTATTCTTCTAGGTTGAAGCATTCGTTTCCAGTAACAGTTTGAATATTTAGGTTTCATTCTGTTTTCTCCTACATAGATAGATGTGTTTGGAATTCTAAATCAAACACGGTTTGTGCTAGCTCCTTGAAACTTGACCAAATGAAGTAGTTCTAAGTTCTATCTCTATGGTTTGTTTCCTCTTGAAGAACCCCATGCAGAGACTGGTGAAAAACACTTTCGTTTGAAAGGGTTTGCCAAGCTTCCAAAAAACTACTAGTTTGCTGAAATCTCAGCAAACATTTTTTCACCAAATCTTGATGATACTTGGTGGTAATGATCAGTTCACTAATCTCACATGGCTGCCCAACTTTCACTCTTCTAGGTTCAAGCATTCGTTTCCAGTAACACTTTGAATTTTTAGGTTTCACTCTGTTTGCTGCTATATAGATAGATGTGTTTGAAACTCTAAATAAAACACGGTTTGTGCTAGCTCCTTGAAATTTGACAAAATGAAGTAGTTCTAAGTTCGATCTCTATGGTTTGTTTCCTCTTGAAGTACCCCATGCAGAGACTGGCGAAAAACACTTTCGTTTGAAAGGGGTTGCCAAGCTTCCAAAAAACTACTCGTTTGCTGAAATCTCAGCAAACATTTTTTCACCAAATCTTGATGATACTTGGTGGTAATGATCAGTTCACTAATCCCACTTGGATACCCAATTTTTATTCTTCTAGGTTGAAGCATTCGTTTCCAGTAACACTTTTAATTTTTAGGATTCACTCTGTTTTCTGCTATATAGATAGATGTGTTTGAAACTCTAAATAAAACACGGTTTGTGCTAGCTCCTTGAAACTTTACCAAATGAATTAGTTCTATGTTCCATCTCTATGGTTTGTTTCCTCTTGAAGTACACCATGCAGAGACTGGCGAAAAACACTTTCGTTTGAAAGGGGTGGCCAAGCTTCCAAAAAACTACTAGTTTGCTGAAATCTCAGCAAAACTTTTTTCACCAAATCTTAATGATACTTGGTGGTAATGATTAGTTCACTAATCCCACTTGGCTACCCAATTTTTATTCTTCTAATTTGAAGCATTCGTTTCCAGTAACACTTTGAATTTTTAGGTTTCACTCTGTTTTCTGCTATATAGATAGATGTGTTTGAAACTCTAAATCAAACACGGTTTGTGCTAGCTCCTTGAAATTTGACCAAATCAAGTAGTTCTAAGTTCTATCTCTATGGTTTGTTTCCTCTTGAAGTACCCGATGCAGAGACTGGCGAAAAACACTTTCGTTTGAAAGGGGTTGCCAAGCTTCCAAAATCTACTAGTTTGCTGAAATCTCAGCAAACATTTTTTCACCAAATCTTGATGATACTTGGTGGTAATGATCAGTTCACTAATCCCTCTTGGCTGCCCAATTTTTATTCTTCTAGGTTGAAGCATTCGTTTCCAGTAACAGTTTGAATTTTTAGGTTTCACTCTGTTTTCTTATACATAGATAGCTGTGTTTGGAATTCTAAATCAAACACGGTTTGTGCCAGCTCCTTGAAACTTGACCAAATGAAGTAGTTCTAAGTTCTATCTCTATGGTTTGTCTCCTCTTGAAATACCCCATGCAGAGACTGGCGAAAAACACTTTCGTTTGAAAGGGGTTGCCAAGCTTCCAAAAAACTACTAGTTTGCTGAAATCTCAGCAAACATTTTTTCACCAAATCTTGATGATACTTGGTGGTAATGATCAGTTCACTAATCCCACTTGGCTGCCCAACTTTCATTCTTCTAGTTTCAAGCGTTCGTTTCCAGTAACACTTTGAATTTTTAGGTTTCACTCTGTTTTCTGCTATATAGATAGATGTGTTTGAAACTCTACATCAAACACGGTTTGTGCTAGCTCCGTGAAACTTGACCAAATGAAGTAGTTCTAAGTTCTATCTCTATGGTTTGTTTCCTCTTGAAGTACCCCATGCAGAGACTGGCGAAAAATATTTTCGTTTGAAAGGGGTTGCCAAGCTTCCAAAAAACTACTTGTTTGATGAAATCTCAGCAAACATTTTTTCACCAAATCTTGATGATACTTGGTGGTAATGATCAGTTCACTAATCCCACTTGGCTGCCCAACTTTCACTCTTCTAGGTTCAAGCGTTCGTTTCCAGTAACAGTTTGAATTTTTAGGATTCACTCTGTTTTCTCATACATAGATAGCTGTGTTTGGAATTCTAAATCAAACACGGTTTGTGCTACCTCCGTGATACTTGACCAAATGAAGTAGTTCTAAGTTCTATCTCTATGGTTTGTTTCTTCTTGAAGTACCCCATGCAGAGACTGGCGAAAAACACTTTCGTTTGAAAGGGGTTGCCAAGCTTCCAAAAAACTACTAGTTTGCTGAAATCTCAGCAAACATTTTTTCACCAAATCTTGATGATACTTGGTGGTAATGATCAGTTCACTAATCCCACTTGGCTGCCCAAATTTCACTCTTCTAGGTTCAAGCGTTCGTTTCCAGTAACACTTTGAATTTTTAGGTTTCACTCTGTTTTCTGCTATATAGATAGATGTGTTTGAAACTCTAAATCAAACACGGTGTGTGCTAGCTCCTTGAAACTTGACCAAATGAAGTAGTTCTAAGTTCTATCTCTATGGTTTGTTTCCTCTTGAAGTACCCCTTGCAGAGACTGGCCAAAAACACTTTCGTTTGAAAGGGGTTGCCAAGCTTCCAAAAAACTACTAGTTTCCTGAAATCTCAGCAAACATTTTTTCACCAAATCTTGATGATACTTGGTGGTAATGATCAGTTCACTAATCCCACTTGGCTACCCAATTTTTATTCTTCTAGGTTGAAGCATTCGTTTCCAGTAACAGTTTGAATATTTAGGTTTCATTTCTGTTTTCTCCTACATAGATAGATGTGTTTGGAATTCTAAATCAAACACGGTTTGTGCTAGCTCCTTGAAACTTGACCAAATGAAGTAGTTCTAAGTTCTATCTCTATGGTTTGTTTCCTCTTGAAGAACCCCATGCAGAGACTGGTGAAAACACTTTCGTTTGAAAGGGTTTGCCAAGCTTCCAAAAAACTACTAGTTTGCTGAAATCTCAGCAAACATTTTTTCACCAAATCTTGATGATACTTGGTGGTAATGATCAGTTCACTAATCTCACATGGCTGCCCAACTTTCACTCTTCTAGGTTCAAGCATTCGTTTCCAGTAACACTTTGAATTTTTAGGTTTCACTCTGTTTGCTGCTATATAGATAGATGTGTTTGAAACTCTAAATAAAACACGGTTTGTGCTAGCTCCTTGAAATTTGACCAAATGAAGTAGTTCTAAGTTCGATCTCTATGGTTTGTTTCCTCTTGAAGTACCCCATGCAGAGACTGGCGAAAAACACTTTCGTTTGAAAGGGGTTGCCAAGCTTCCAAAAAACTACTCGTTTGCTGAAATCTCAGCAAACTTTTTTTCACCAAATCTTGATGATACTTGGTGGTAATGATCAGTTCACTAATCCCACTTGGATACCCAATTTTTATTCTTCTAGGTTGAAGCATTCGTTTCCAGAAACACTTTGAATTTTTAGGATTCACTCTGTTTTCTGCTATATAGATAGATGTGTTTGAAACTCTAAATAAAACACGGTTTGTGCTAGCTCCTTGAAACTTTACCAAATGAAGTAGTTCTATGTTCCATCTCTATGGTTTGTTTCCTCTTGAAGTACACCATGCAGAGACTGGCGAAAAACACTTTCGTTTGAAAGGGGTGGCCAAGCTTCCAAAAAACTACTAGTTTGCTGAAATCTCAGCAAAACTTTTTTCACCAAATCTTAATGATACTTGGTGGTAATGATTAGTTCACTAATCCCACTTGGCTACCCAATTTTTATTCTTCTAGGTTGAAGCATTCGTTTCCAGTAACACTTTGAATTTTTAGGTTTCACTCTGTTTTCTGCTATATAGATAGATGTGTTTGAAACTCTAAATCAAACACGGTTTGTGCTAGCTCCTTGAAATTTGACCAAATCAAGTAGTTCTAAGTTCTATCTCTATGGTTTGTTTCCTCTTGAAGTACCCGATGCAGAGACTGGCGAAAAACACTTTCGTTTGAAAGGGTTGCCAAGCTTCCAAAATCTACTAGTTTGCTGAAATCTCAGCAAACATTTTTTCACCAAATCTTGATGATACTTGGTGGTAATGATCAGTTCACTAATCCCTCTTGGCTGCCCAATTTTTATTCTTCTAGGTTGAAGCATTCGTTTCCAGTAACAGTTTGAATTTTTAGTTTTCAACTCTGTTTTCTTATACATAGATAGCTGTGTTTGGAATTCTAAATCAAACAC